>NW_025335941.1:40648327-40926061 GCF_004798865.1 Varanus komodoensis
AATCATGAGGGAATACAAATCAGAGCTTTCTCAGTTGGTACCTAGGTTATGTCAACCACCTTTTCCAAACAGCTATAGTTATGCATTTCCTCTAGGTGGTTTCTAGTATTAACATTGTGCTTCTCTTGAAGACATTGAAAAAGGAGGATGGATTGCCTCATATCTCTTCCACTCTGAGAATATGCTTTTAGCCTATTTTCCCATACTCTCCTAAGTTACGTGGGTTGGATCCTGGCTTTCTCCAAATATGACTAAGTCAAGATCTAACCCATTAAGTCTACATTTTGCCTGGAATGCACTTCTTTTATAACTTGCTCAACCCAACTTGCTTTTAAATATTTACCAAACAGAAAATAAACTTCTAGTGCATGGGTGGGAGTGGGGGTATGTTTCTATATAAATGATGATGCATCATGTTTCTATTTCCAGGCTCAAAAATATACATTTTTCCAGTTTGTAATATTTCACTCAACTATGAAGTGAACATTACAGGTCTTATTTTATTCAGTTGCTGGCTCTGGTTTACTCTAAAGAGGCTCTGCTGGACCTCTCAGCAGCTGGCCGGCCTGGCCGGCCGATTCCAGAAGGTGGTGCTGGGGAAATATAGCTCTGTGCCATGGCAACTTTGGCATGGGGTTCCGCAGGGCTCTATTTTGTTCCCCATGCTCTTCAACATCTACATGAAACTGCTGGGAGAGGTCATCAGGAGGTTTGGGCTGAGGAAGCATCAGTATGCTGATGATACCCAGCTCTACCTCTCATTTACATGTACTCCAGGTAAGGCAGTTGCTGTCCTGAACTGGTGCCTGGCCAAGGTAATGGGCTGGATGAGGGCCAATAAACTGAGCCTCAATCCAGATAAGACAGGGTTCGAAGTTTCAGATAAGCGATTTTGACCTTGTCCTGGGCGGGTAGCACTCCCTCTAAAGGACAGGGTCTGCAGCTTGGGAGTACTCCTTCATCTAGAGCTGTCACTGGAAACCCAGGTGGCAGTGGTGGCAAGGAGTGCTTTCCTCCAGCTTCGGCTGGTCCCTCAGCTGCATTCTTACCTGGATGAGCACTCCCTAGCAACAGTGATACATGCTCTGGTAACCTCCCGGTTGGATTACTGTAACACACTCTATGTGGGGCTGCCCCTGTAAACAGTCCAGATAGTTCAGCTGGTACAAAATAGAGCGGCCAGACTGCTGATGGGGACTGGCCACTATTCTCATATAACACCAGTCCTCTATCAGCTCCAATGGCTTCCAATTGAAGTCCAGGCCCAATCCAAGGTGCTGATTTTGACCTTGTTGTTGTTAGTTGCAAAGTTGTGTCCAACTCATCGTGACCCCATGGACAACACTCCTCCAGGCCCTCCTGTCCTCCACCATCTCCCAGAGTCCACCCAAGCTCACACCAACCGCCTCAGTGACTCCATCTAGCCACCTCATCCTCTGCCATCCCCTTCTTCTTTTGCCATCTATTGTTCCCAGCATTAGACTCTTCTCCAGGGAGTCCTTCCTTCTCATTAGGTGGCCAAAGTATTTGAGCTTGGGACCAGGATACCTGAAGGAACGTCTCCTTCCTTATACTCCCTTACACCCCTTAAAATCTGGGGGAGAGGCCCTGCTCTGAGAACCTCCCTGAAGGAGGTAAAAAGGACATCTACTCAGAGTAGGGCCTTCTCTGCAGTGGCACTCAGATTATGGAATAACCTCCCCAGTTTGGTTCGCCTAGTGCCAAGCCGATATTCTTTTCAATGCCAGGTTAAAAACTTTTTATTTAATCATTATTTTAAATATTAGCATTTTTACCAATTCACAGTCACTTTTGCTTTGGTTTGATTGGATTCATTTGTATTGGTTTTGGTAATTTTATTGAATTGTTTTACTGACTGTTTTTATGGTTATTGCTTTTAATCTTGTAAGCCATCGTGAGATGCGATAGCGAAGGATGGCACATAAATGTTTTAAATAAAATAAAAGAAAGAAAGAAAGAAGAGAAGGCCTTCAACCCTCTCTGTCAGCCTCCTTTCTTCACACTTCCCAATCCCATCTACAACTTTCCTTATGTGTCTCTTACGTTTTCACCCTTGTTGCTGTTCCAACATCAAAGAAAGGAAATCTATCTCACTTCTCCCTCTGACACTGAGCATACTGTTATGACTGTAGACCAGAAGGGATAACAAAAAATCTCATTTTCACAGTGCTAGTGACTCAGATCTGTGTGTGTGTGTGTGTGTGTGTGTGTGTGTGAAGAAAAGAGAAGTGGAGCACCTCACATGTATCTCTATACCTGCTTTCTTTGGTTTCTCCTGTCCCACATTTCCAGGACATAGGAGAATTGCAGTCAGTAAACAGGAGTGAAGCCACTTCATGAGAAATTGGAGCTGCATTTCACTCACTCATGGACACATTTTCTTTCTTCTTGCCTATGTGTTTGTAACTACAACTACAACTCCTGCCAACTGCTGGAGCAAGCTGTGAGCAGAAGTTGAAAGCAAGAAGACAGTGTCAGGGTGCTCTCCATGAGCTTAGTCTCTTGTTCCTTGCAATTTACAGCAGTCTTATTTCAGATATACGCATCTCCCCAATTTGTTAATTAATAGGACACCAAAGCTTGAAACTATGAAAACAGTCAAATGGGCCTATCTTAGACAGTGATGCTCAAGCAGCCTCCTTGCACCCCCTTTATTAATTATAGACATGTAGCATCCCTCTACACACACACACACGCAACATGTAGACTTAAACAGTATCTGTTTTACCAGAACGCCTTGCTGGAAATGAAAAATCGTGATCCAAGCCAATGATAGATCATTGGCAGTTATTCTACCAATCATCAAGCTAAAGGGAAGTTGTTGCTCCGAAGTTACATGTCACACAGCTTTCCTAGTCCATCCTCTACAAAATGCATACAAACAGCTTTCACTACCTGCTCACCCATTCAATATCATTTTTTCTTTATTTTTCCCATCTTCAAGTTCTGCATTTTCCTGTGTGAGCTGCTGCTCAACTTTTAAACTCAAGCTACCCCCACCCTTGGATTTTCTGCCTCCAGGTCTCAATAAATTTTTTCAGCCTTTCTCAGCTTGGTTCTCACAGATGTGTTGGACTGCAACTCCCACAGTCCATGTGTTTGACAGATGTGTACCGGGATAGAGAAGACTGATTTAATTTCTTTGTATTTCTTGTCTCCATCCCTCATGCTATTCTTAGCACTTTGTATCAACAGCAGCAAATCAACTATAGTTATTTTTCAATGCAAGGTCAAACAGAAGGATGTGGAATTATAGAGTACTTATTCTACAGGTCAGAAGGTAGAAAAGCACACAGGAGATCTTTGCTGCAGTGCTAGCTCTGTTATGGTTCTCCTTTCTGTGCTTGTGAAAGTCATATGAATGGTGTGTGTGTGTTTTGGTTCTCTACTGAAAACATGTTGACAGCACTGCTGGTACAGTCACAGTTAGATAGGAATACCATGCAAAGTATTATATACCAAAGTGAAGGAACTTTCTTGGAAGGTTCTTGGTTCTGTTCATGACACCACTTGTTTACTTGACTTTTGCCTGTCTTGACTTATTAAGAGATCTGGTGAAGGGGTTCTAATCTGGGTCCAGGAGGCTGTTGACACCTCGTGAAGAGAGGGAGTGGTCCTAGCCTCTCTGAAGGAAGCTGTGATAAGACCACTCCTTAAAAAACCAAATCTGGACCCAGGGGCCATTGAAAATTACAGGCCAGCTACAAACATCCATTTTTTGGGAGCAGAATGCTTGAGTGGGTGGTGGTACAACAGCTCTAGACACTCTTGGAAGAAACAGATTATTTAGATCCATTTCAATCAGGCTTTAAGTCAGGGTTTGGGATGGAGACTATCTTGATCGCCCTGTGAGATGACCTTTTCCAGGAGAGGAACAGGGGAAATGCAACCTTGTTGGTTTTCCTGGGCCTCTCAGTGGCTTTCAACACCATAGAGCATGGTGTCCTTCTAGACAGGTTGACTGGGTTGGGCATTCCTACCTGGCCGACCATGTGCAGAAGATGGTGCTGAGGAACAGTTGCTCTGCCCCATGGCAATTGTACTATGGTATTTCTCAGAGCTCTATACTGCCCCCTATGCTGTTCAATATCTACATGCAACCACTGGAAGAGGTGTTTTGGAGGTGGAGGTGGAGGCTGAGGTGTCATCAGTATGCTGATGACAGCCAGCTCTACAACTTTTTTTCATGGTGAGGTAGTTCTGTCCTGAATCACTGCCTCTTCTAGATAATGGACTGGAAGAAGGTCAATAAATTGAAGCTCAGTCCAGAGAAGATGGAGATGTTCTTGGTGAATGGCCCATCTGCCCAGAGGGTGAGCCTTCACCTGTCCTGGATGGGGTTGCACTCTCCCTGAAGGACAGGGTTTGCAGCTTGGAGACCCAAAACTATCGCTTGAGTCTCAGGTAGACTGAGTGGCCAGGTGTGTGGTCAGCTGCATTTAATTTACTGTGGCCCAACCTGGACAGGCAGAGCCCAGCCAGTCACACACTCTCTGATAGCTTCTTAGCTTGACTATTGTAATGTCCTCTTTGTGGGTCTGTCTTTGAAGATGGTCCAGAAACTCCAACTGGTACAGTCCAACTGGTAGTGTGACTGCTGGTGCAAGCTAGTTGGTGTGCTCATATCTCCCCAGTATTGTATCATTTACATTTGGCTACCAGTTGAGCTCTGAGCCCAATGTAAGGTGCTTGTGTTAACATATAAAGCCCTAAATGGTTGGAACCAGGATACGTGAAGGACCACCTGCTCCCATATATGCCTATCTGGTCCCTAAGATCTGGCGAGGATGCCCTTCTAAGAGAACCATCCTTTAAGGAGCTAAAGACGATGGCAAATAGAAGAAGGACCTTCTCAGAGGCTACACCCCATTTATGGAATGACCTTCCAAAAGTAGCTTGTCTAGTGCCATCTTTACAACCTTTTCACTGCCAGGCAAAAATAATTCTCTTCTCCAGACATTTTAACAATTGATTTTGTATAATGATGCTATTTATAATGCTTTTAGTCTTAACATATCTTATTGATATTTGACCTCTCAGCTGCATATTATGTTTTATTGTATGTTGTTTTTATGTGTTTTAAAATTTGATGTTATTTTATGTAAAAATATTGTAATCCACTTAGAGTCTTCAGACTAGTCATAGTGTAATATAAGTTGAATAAATAAACAAACAAACAAATAACCTTTTGGCAGCAGAGGAATGCCAGTTAACCAGTTATCTATCTGAGGGTGTAGTCCCTTGTACAAGTAATACGCACAACTGACTTTATAAAATAGGTTTCTGCACCTATATTCCAACTGCTCCTTTGATAATTATGTTATCAAACCCCTTGCATAGTTATGTAGCTATTTGTAACTTTAAAGAATCTGAACAGTATTAATAAAATATAACATTTCAGAATTTCTGCAACAAACAGTTACAGGAAACAGAATAAACACTTGAAAGCCAACTGTTAAACTGACTTCCAGAGCCTTGTGGTCAGTAACCCTGAAACAGGGCCTGTTCAGTGGTAACACCCCAGTTGTGGAATATTTTTTCCAGAAATCCTCACCTGGTACCTATATTCTAGCATATATGGACTTATGGTCTTCTCAGCAGCAGATAAAGGCTTTCTCCCACCCCTATCCTTTCAATCTGATGGTTTTGTTAGGTTTCAACATTATGCCTTTTCTGCTTTCCTAATTTTGCATTTTAGTGTAAACCACCTAGACTACTTTTGTTATTGGCCAATATATAAACATTGTAAATAAATAAGTATATATTATGATATATAACTTCTTGCAATTGACATGAACCTGGACATGTTTGTTCCTAACTTTCACTTACTACACCTAACATTGCAAAATTTCACACAGGAAAGTCAATTATTCATTTCTGCTGGATTATGCTATTGTTTGTAAGAGCTGCCAAGAGCAGAAACCAAAAACTGCACGCACAAAACTCTGTGCAGTCAGCTTTGAGAATACAGTTTGGAGTATCTTCTTGGCCTTGCCCACATAAGTTTGCAATTCCCCTTCTCCTGTTTGGCCTGGAACCTTCCCTGAGTAATATAGGCTCTGCCACATTTTTTTTATTCTGGCTTCCTGGCTTAACTCCTGGCTGCAGTTCACCTGACAGCTTCCTGGGGCTTTGCTTTGACTCTCTGAACTGACAATGGCAAAAAGGACTATTTTGCATTTTCCCCCTGTATTTTCTTTCCTGCATGCTGAATTCCTTAGTCACTACACTAAGCTCCCAGCATATCCAGCTCCCCAGGCCTTACACTTTGACTCAACAAAAGATTAAAGGAAGAGGCCATCTCATTTTTGCAGCCATTCAGAACACCCTTTCCCTGGTGCTCCGCGCAAGTTTTTATCATCTGTAATGGGCAATGTCAGAAGATTGTACAAGATGCCTTGCCCTTGCCGAGTAGTATTGACTGAAGCATCTAGAATATGCAGATAGAAAGTTCAACTTGATTTAATTATGGGTGATTTACTGAGCTTTATAGAAATGATAGAACAACTTTTGTATATGATTGGCAAATTCAAAATAGTAACAGTTGTGTGTCTCCAGTATCAAGTGTGAGATGCAAAGCCATGACCAAGATAAGACAGAATATGAGCTATGATCCCTTTTTATTTGAACACCATGAATCAAGGGAGGTATTGTTAACTGAACAAACAAACAAAATTGATCTAAGGTGGGATCTCTCTTTCTGGAATTTCAGCAAGATGACCCTGAATAGCTTATGGAAATGCTGTAGACCTTTTCTTTGAAATACCTTTGATATATTATGGTCAGGCCAGCCCAGGGATGAGGCTTTAAATACTTACGGTTGGGAGAGTGGCACTTGGCAGGGAGATAAGTAAAGTGGCAAGGTCAATGAAAAGGAGGTAAGACTTAGACACTAGAAGTTGAGACACTGGAAATACTGGCAGGGTAAGTTACTCCATCTCGCTTTTACTTCAGAATCCATCCATGCTGTGGAAAGGAGCTACAGATACCTGGATCTCTTTTTCTGTTTAGACCAGAGTATGCAAATTGTGGTCCTCCAGATTACTTATCTTCTATCTCCCATCATCCCTCACCACTGGCTTTGGTGCCCAGGGATGGTGGGTGCTGAAGGCCAAAACACCAGAGGGTCAAAAGTTAGTCATGTCTGGGTTGGACCAAAGAATGAATCATGGCTCAGAAGCTCTTAAAAGAACCTTCTGCAACCTAGTTTCCTCTAGATGTTTGGGATTCAGTTCCCACCAGCGCCCAACATCATAGCCAGTGGCCAGGTTTGCTGAAATTTGGAAGTCAAATCTCCAGGTTGGAAAAGCTGTCTTGAAGGAAATGAGTGCTTGTCACATGTCCTAAATTGGCCAATTAGATGTTTGGACTGTTGGTTCTTCTCATTCTGGCAATTCTTTCTGAAGTTCTGCTTCTAGCTAGAACTTCAACAGTTGTGACTGTTGTATTCTGGATTCTCCACCTGACATTCCCAAGATCCCAGGCTTAGCACACTCATATAGATTTCTAAGCATAGACGTTTAGCACAGATGTCTATGATTTACATGTCTGAAAAAAGACGGAAAATTCAATCACTACCTACTCTGGATGGGAAGAGCAACAGATGATAGATAGATAGATAGATAGATAGATAGATAGATAGATAGATAGATAGATTCAATGCATACATCACAATCATTTAGCAGATTTGGCATATGAGAAAGGGGAAAAAACCCTACTTCTTAAACTTCTGTATATCATCTTTCAAATCAGCTATTCTATTTGGTTTCCCCATCATCAGCTGAAAAATCTCATCCTTCAGAGTAATGAGGAAAGGACCAAAATGATCATCTGGGATGAGAAGCTATCCTTACAGTATTCTAGAGATGATTATTGAGGCATCATACTGAAAATTCATCATGTGGTATCATATAAAACAATCAAGTCATAGTGTGAAAATAATCAGGTATCCTCTATCCCTCCATGACATTTAGTACTGCAGGTGTACCTTTCTCTGATATTTATCATCAAATATATAGGCTAAATTTAGTCACAGACAGTTTTTATACTTACTTGTTTGTATGCTAACATTTTGCTTTAGCTTTAATAGCTCCTCTTCCTTGCATTCACTCAGTACAAAGTTCTTCTGGGGTAAAACAGCCATGCACTGGATTAGCTAAGACACCGTTCCTATTGCAAATCTATGTTACTTAGATAGAGCCAACTTTGAATGTAGACATTTAGAAGCATCCTACCAGCCTTTCTCAGGAATAGTAGAATTGGAAGGGTTCTTGTAGTTTAGCAAGGCCACCCCCCTGTTCACTGCAGAAAATCTAGGATGAGAACATATCCAAGAGATGGCATCCAGTCTCTGCTTCCAGACATCAAGTGAGAAATCCCTGCCAGATAATTGGTTCCATTGTTGAACTGCTCACTTTCATCCTACCCCCTTCAAATTTCCCTCATAGCCAGCATGAAGTTGGTAGAAAAAATGCAGGGAAATCTGCACAGGCCAAGTCTTCACTTTCATCTTTAGGTACCATCTTTAGCATTTTGTCTTCACTTAAAAACCCACAAAATGCTTTGAAATCATAGCACACTGGGTTACTAAGAACATAAGAGCCCTGCTGGATCAGACCAAAGCCTAACTACCCCAACATCCTATTCTGAGTATAGCTAGAAAGCTGCCTTTGGAAAGCCCACCAGAAGCATATGAGCTCAATAGCACCCACCCACTCATGTTCTTCAGCAACTGCTGTTTGGAAGCAGAGGGTTGCTAGAGGTAGTACATACTTTTACTGGGAAATTCTTCAGAAGGGGAAAAAAACCCCAAGGGACAAGATCCCAAAGACTGGCTTGGTTTGCATTACAAAAGTGGTATCACAATTGTACTGAAAGGAAAGGTGTCTAAAGGGAATAAAATGTGGAGACACAGACGAACTGGAAAATTATGAGGCAGTGAGAAAAGAAAGGGATTAAAAATGTTTAAATATTTACGACAGAAAAGAGAAGGAATTACTTCTTGTCTATAAATCAGGAAGGTCCCAGTTTGAAGCTTACCTTCTTAAATGACCATAGGTTAGCTACTCTTTCTTGGCCCATGTCCCCATTTACAATATTAGAATAACCCTACTGATCTAGCCTAAGGTAATGTGCATTAAGTGCTTTAGACATACAAAAAGTGATGTACACATTTTATGTATTTTAGGGGATTACAATTATGTAAATAGTGGCATTTATAGACATGATGTTTTATGAAGAATGAGCTGACAAGTTCCTGACCTAAGGAGCTTACAATCAAGAAGATGACAAAAGGAAGAAATCAGAATAAAGGAAAAGGAAAAAAACAGGAGTAAACATGAGAAATGTAAAATGGAGAAAGAGCTGGAAATGACACAGATGGTGAAGAAGAGTTGGTGAAAATGTTGTCTATTTCACACTATTCCACCTCTGCCATATGTAGACTACAGGCAAGCAATCTTTTCTTTCCCCAGTGGTGAATGTTATAATGCTAAATGCTTTTCACCTATGGTTCACATTCTTCTCTGTGTTTCAGGTTTTTGTATGGGTTTAAAACCTCAAAAAAGCAAAACCCATTGACCAGAAATTACAGTGGACCAAACAAGATGAATGTGCATGCTATGGGCAAAGTATCTCCTCTGTGCCATTTTCAGCTAAGGTACTCTCCTCACTTTCTTGTTGGCCTAACTCACAGGGCCATGGACCATTGTGTGAAGTACTGATTATTTGGTGGATTGAAGAACTGGCTGGATCTGTTGAGTTAGCAGATGGACACATCTTTCTTCAGGCTAAACAGCACAGTGCTAACATCTGTCTTCTTCAAACAGGAATGTTTCCCTGGCTCTTTTTGGTCCAGAAAGGAAGCACAGACAGCCTGAACAAGCCTCACAGAGGGAGGGAGAAGCAATGCAAACATTTACAGGGAGGGAGGAAAAGGACAGTGACATCGACATTATCATAATCATCATCATCATCATCATCATTTTGCAGGGAATAAGTGATTGGTTGTTGTGACTTATTAATGAGTCATGACAAACCAGCAGTGGTCTTATTACTGCAACTCTTACTAAGATACTAAATAGTGCACAATACATGGAGGATCCTGGGACACTAAAAGTAAAACAAGCAGTTTTCCATGAAGCATAAAACCACCCATATCACCGATTCTTCAGGAACAGAGATACAATACACAAATACACACACACAAACTCAAAATGGCAAGGGCTCATGATGTTGATCCCATTCCTTGAAAAAAAAGAGAAAAGACATGAAAAACAGTAGGGTTGTACCCTAAACTAAGTTTTTAATAAACACCCTTCATAGTATGCCCTAAGCAATCTGGAACCAGGTTAACCAGCTGACTACTTCGGCCTATATATACACTTAATTGGACCCTGTAATTTTTACACTGCGACAGGGAGTGTTGTTCAGTGTTTCCAGATAATGACACATAAGGGGGTCTTCTCAACAATGACAACCGTGCTCTGGAACAGGCTTCCACATTTGGTTTGAGAGCTGGAAACGGTGGTGAACTTAAAATACCTCTTGCAGATTTATCGGTTAATGCAGGCTTTCCCTGACTTGTATCAGCTACAAAACTGTTCTCTTCTATTGGCCTTGTTGCAATAATTTCAACTCTATTTATTATTTCACATTGATTTTGCATTTGTTTTTATACTCTATTTTATTTTTTAATGTAAACTGCTTAGAGACTTTAAGGTATCAAGTGATGTAGAAGCAGTATAAATTCATAAAGAAAGATGTGCATTGAAATAAATTCAGTCTATTAAGAAAATGCAGCTCACAGCATCTATACTGTCTTATCTAGTATTCTCTGTGTGTGGGGGTGGGCATGTGGATTTCTGAATTACAGAGGTATCTCCAGTAAAAAAAATAAAAAAGGTGGATACAATCCTGTCATTTAAAGGCAGTTCAGAACATAAAGAATATAAGAAAATGCAAAGAACAGTTGCTTGGCCTAAGAAAGGCAGAGTTTATTTGGCCTGTCCTAAAGCACAGAAGCAGTGATTTGGAGCCTTCACAGTTGTTTTCCCCAGCTTTTTGGTGCCTCTTGTCACTCAGCTGTGCTCTGCTTTGCAGTACATCTCCTTGCCCTGAGTTCCACGGACAGCCATTTCCCCCAAAGGGCCCAGGCACATCACAACTTTTTAGCAGCCCAAACACTGAAGCAGGAAAGGGCTGTCTGAAAATGACAAATGGAATTAGCCCGGCATTAGGCAGGGCAGCAGCCAAAGTCACTGTTGCTATTTACCAAGGGGTGGGGGCAAGGATGGAATTGGAAGACAACAGACATCTTCCCATGTCCCATGGGGCTCTGTGCAATGTCACAAAAAAGGAGGATAATTAATCTCCCATCACACCACTTGTCTGCTGCATACCCCATTTCTCCTTGAATGGCATGCTCAGAGGCTGAGCAGGATACAACACCACCACCTACTGGTGCTTGGCTACCTGGATACAACATGCACTGTAGGCAGGGAGGGCATCATTCGCCCTGCAAATCTTCCCGTCCAAGAGTAGCAGCTTCCTCTGTATCAAATCTTTTGTCAATTCAGAGCTCTCTCATCCTCTACTGCATGCCAGCTTTGTAAAGTAAAACAGGGAGAGATGAAAAGGAACCCATTTTTAATCTTTGCTTTTGAAGAAACATGTTATATTTTTCCTGTTACAGATATGCTTACGTAGTTGTTTTAAGTACACAGGAGGTTATCTCCACTGTGATCTGTACAGTATCCTACATTTTCAAGACAGTTCATATTTTATCTAGTACAGCTCCCAAAATGCAGAAAATTCACTAAGGGTTAGTGTCATGCGTAGGACTTTTCTCTGATTAATGTGCATTGGATTCCATCTTAACATAATCAGGAAATCCAATTATTATTTTTGGAGAGGTTCAGCTAAATTTCAACAGAAACTGAAGTTGTTCTGGGCTTCTTCCAGTTTAGACCAATAAAGATTCAGTAACCAGTTTGAAAGAATTTGCTAACCAGTTCTGCCCCTGTTCTCAGGAAGGATGTAAATATAAGGAACATTATTTAGAATGATTACTTCCACAGTGTAGTAGAACAAGCTAATAGGTCTAAACTGTTGCATCTGTCAGAAATATGTATTATGAAGCATAAAGGAAATAAAAACATAACATTCTGACATTTGAAAAATCAATCATACATTGTTTTGCATGTGCATATATAGTCTTATTGTACATTCTCATATACATTCTCATTGCAAACATATTTACATTTCTTTTAAATAGGATTGGAAAGATATCACCTACATGCCATTTTGTCAGTTTTGTACAGGTTGTGTTTCTTGCTATATTTATTTATTACATTTGTACTCCACCTTTTTCCTCTAGTAGGCAATGTAAGGAAGCATACATGACTCTTCTCTCCATTTTATCCTCACCACAAACCTGTGAAGGAGGCTGGGCAAAGAGTCAGTGATTAACCCAGTGGGCTTCATGGTCAAATGTGGACTAGAACCCAGGTCTTCTGAATGCCAGCCCAGCACTCCTACCATTATCGGCTCTATCTATGTTATATGTTCATACCATCTTTGTTGTAACTTCTGTCATGACCCAATCCATGTCACAAAGGAAAAGCAGGATTTCAGTCCAGGCCCTGACGAATATTGCTCTGGTTTGGTATTAATTTTATTCTGTGGTCCTTCTGATTTTGATGGAGCTAATGAACACAACACTTCATTATTGAAGTCTTATTCTCAACCAGGGAACTAAGTCGCTTCACCTCCCCACCTGTGTGTTTGGGGTCAACCAAAATGCTGTTCCATGTTCAGGATCTATTCTGGTTCAGGAGAAAAAATAAAAATGATTCTGCTTTATGATTCAGATTTTGCTTGAC
This sequence comes from Varanus komodoensis, assembly GCF_004798865.1. Lineage (NCBI taxonomy): Eukaryota > Metazoa > Chordata > Lepidosauria > Squamata > Varanidae > Varanus > Varanus komodoensis. Next base: position 40,661,230 of record NW_025335941.1, read on the forward strand.
TCTCTCACCACATCATCTCTGATAGGTGGCCATCAAGCCTTACCTCAAAAATTCAAACAGAACCTGTCACCTTCCAAGGATGTTTGCACCATTGGAAAGTTCTTAACTTTTTAGCTGAAATTATTTTGCTTGTAATTAGAAAATATTGGATTAGATACAATACCTCCACAACAATGAAAACTGATTTGCTCTGCCAGGTGAAGTCTGGCTAAAGCAGAATAGAGGAATACCATTATTTCTCATTAGCTAAATACTAAACTTCTGTTGATGCAGCCTAGAACTGCATTAGCTTTCTCAGCCACTGCATTAGACTATTAACTCATGCTTAGCATGTCGTCTACAAAAAATGTAGATCCATTTCACATATACTTTTCTCATAGTATTTTTCTTCTGATTCTCCTTACCTAAGAGCAAAAGTTTGCATTTATCTGTTAAAGTCTATGTTGTTACTTCTGGTCTAATTCTCTATTCTGTCAAAATCATCTTAAATCCTGTTTCTGTCTCCTAAAACAAGAGTTCCGTCCACCCCCAAGTTTGTTGTCATTTGCAAATTTGATGACCATCTCTAATTAACCTGAAAAAATACTAAAAACTTCGTAAACTTTGTACCCAGGACAGAACCTACATCTGTCTAGAGATGTGGGGATGTTGATGAGCTTTCTTTGATAAGTTCTATGAATATTCATATTCTGAGAAAACAATAAGAGATTTTTTTCTTTGTGGGGAGTTCTGCTTTTTGTTTGTTTTTAATGGCCATAAGCTCAACTGCTAAATTACAATGACACCAAATTCTACAGCACAGGTGAGAACCTGGGGATGGACAGAAACTTCATCTCCTGTGTTGTTGTGGATGTATGTGAAGGGAATCTTGGAATCCACATATGTGATGATAAGGGCACTACAAAGTACAATACTGGGTTTGGAGCAGATTAATTGGAGGACCATCTCTTTCCTCATAAAACTGCCTTCCCATTAATTCTGTCATCAGGGAGTTTCTTGGTTGTAGCACTTGGTTTTGAAGTTCCTCCCTAGAGAGCCTTAGCTGGTCCCCTTCCTTATGGTCTTTAAGTGGGCTACAGACATTTTGTTTGGTGAGAAGTTTTGATGTGTGTTCATCTTTCTTGTGCTATTTTCTGGACCTTTTAGCTAGCTCTGTTTTTATTGCTCTCTCTCTCACTTTTATTGTACTTGTATATCTATTTTTATGATTGTAAGTTACCCTGAGGGTCCTTTTTTGTGCTGAAAGGTAAGGTGAAAGTGATCTTGTAAATAAGTAAGAAGAAAACCCCAAATGTCATTGCATCATAGATTTAGGAACTTTCTAGAAAACTATGTTGTCCATTCCCAGGTGCAATTCAGGATCATTCCCTGCCAGCCTTACAGAATTCAGTTTATGAAGCCAAGAGCTCAGGATGCCATAAGCAGAGAGCAGATGCACTACAGAACAATGCCTCCAGAGTAAATAGCTCCAGATGCCTCAAGCAACTGAGCCAAGTCATTTGTTTAATCCAAATACTAGCAGGGCTTGTAGCTATGTATATCATTATTCCCTATATTAAATGACCATTTAAAGAGCCAAGCAAAGGAACTAGTGCTCAGACATTGGCTATACAACCAGAGCCATACACAAGGAAGAAGCAATCAAAAGATGCAAGATGTTTCAATGCTAGCTAATCAAACTCAGACATCTTACATTAGTAGCAAACCACCACTAAGATCTGCAAGATTTCCATAATAGTCCGATGTGATTGATCCTGATCAATGGTCATTAAGTAGAAAGTAATGGTTGATACAGAGAAATAAAATCTCAAGTTCCATGCAGAGTAAGAGAGCAGGGGATAAAAGGTACTTCTGGCTCCAAAATCCCACATATGGCAAAGTGCAAGAAACTTATATCATATTCATGCTTTTCTTTCAAAGAGGGATAGGGAGAAATTGTGTGAGATCCTTAGCACAAATATGGAAATATTTTATTTATTTATTTAAAACATTTTTATGCCACCTCCATCGCAACAAAGCCTCAGGGCAGCTCACAACAAGAACAAAATATACAAATATAACAATTATACAATAAAAATATTAAAACCCGGTGCATCTCGGCTTAAAAGATTTAAAATCCTATAAATACCAATAAATTAACAATTAAAATAAGTTTTAAATAAAACGGGCTTAGCCTGGCGCCGAAAAACAAATAACGACAAACAAATAACAAATAAGATAGTGGTGTCAACCCTGTACTATATAATTGCATCCTACCAAACTAGGCATTTGTCATAATGCTTGCAATATGTATCAGATTTATATTCCATTCACAGAATCAGGGAGCCACTGGTTAGGATGATACCTCCCTTTCCTTCCTAACAGATGCAAGATACCTGAGTTATTAGCCCTTCAAATAACTTAGAATTAGGCTTATTGACATCATAGGCAAGAGATAGGATTTTCCTCTCCTACTATCAAGTAACTCAACATTTAACACCGTGGAGGTAGAAAGTCTAGGATGCTGCAGCAAATAGGCACAATGAGCACCACACAATGTCAGGTGTGGTGTAGACCAAAATTGGAAGGCATTTGATGCACATGTACAGTATGCAGAAGCTATAATGCTTGTGGAAGCTAGGTGTTTGGTTCATATTATTCTTATTCTGTATCATTTACATAGATTGTCTATTAGTCTCTGGCCCCATTCAAGGTGCTGTTTTAAAGCCATAAATGAGGTCATATTAGCTGAAGGACTGACTGGAGCTGTATGAGTCTGCAAATGAATGAACATCCTCACTAGAAGAAAGAAACTTTAGACTGGTGGTTACAGGAGTTGACTGCAATCCGTGGAGGCTGCACACTTTCTGAACTGCCTTCTCATGGAGCTAAAGAACAAGAACCACCCCAAAATATATTCTGCATTTGGTGCTTTAAAAGCCTCACATGCTGTTCCTACTTGTGTGTTCTTGGATATGCATTTGATTGTAATGTATATGGTCCCACACAGAAAAAATTGAACTGCATTTGCAGTTCAAAAGCTAACTTCTGCCTTGCACTTTGTCCCTTGAGCAAGTCATTTGCCCTTTGTCACTAAGCAAGCCCCCATGGCAACCATTTTATGAAGGTGCCTATGACAGTTGCGCAGATTTGCAAATGTGCACATGAGTCCAAAGGGTTGGAGATTCTTGTTCTAGAAATTTAAGATCGTGATGAGGCTTCTACTTGCAAACCTTGGAAGTGTGAGTCTCAGGTTCACCAAATTCAGGGAAAAAGCATGGAAGAGCATGCAAGGAAAGTCATGTTAGCTTAGACAGCAATAAGAGAAACTACTTCACTGTTTTGAAGGAAGTACCTTGAACCAAACCATGACAGGTTGCCAATCACTAGTTTGCAATGTGTGTGAAATGTATTACAAGCTGAGTATTTTGTTTGTTCCCATCTGGATGGACAGCCCCAGAGCTGGTTATAGAATGTTGATGCAAAAGACAATGTTTATTCAAAATTCCCCGTCTCCTTCCCAAACTGTGTTTGTGATTTTTTTCCCGTGAAACATGTAAACTTATATAAACCATGGAATTTATTCAGTTTCCTCATATGGAGCAATGTACTGGGCACACATGCATTGTAAGACATGGAATCCTCAGGACAGGTCCAGTTGCAAATGCTGGCACAGATTGATATCATGGGCTCAACCCACCAAAACAGCTGTTCACTTTTACTATCGCAACCCCGGCTCTAATAAAAGAGGTGCAAAGAGAGTTGTTCTCTTCTTTCAGGCCAACATTCCCTTTTTCCTTGCAGCACAGTTAGATCTCTTACAGGATTTGGTGAGCTCAGGAAGAATTTGTTTTTCCCTTGCTCGCCCCCACCCCAAATCACCAGTCACCACACACATTTTTACAAACATGCTCTGCATTGTTGCTTCCACTTAATCGTACCGACAGTGGCGATCAATGGCTCTAAAGGAGATTTGTACGAACCACAAAGAGTCAAATGCTGCCACTATGGAGATAAATGCCCCTTTCACTCCTCTGCAGCAACTCACCACAACACACCTCCTGGGGAAAGGTTTTATTCTGTACCAAGTTTATTACTCAGAGGGAGCAGAGTTCAGTATTTATCCAAGAGGGGGCACTTCCCAGCTTTCATTTTATAGCAGAAACTCAGCGTTACAAACAGCTTCTGAATGGAAACTGTTTGTAATGCCTAGAATGTTTGCAACTCTGTCAGTTCTGCATTGTCCATGTCCCCTACATCTTCCTGCCAAGGTTTCGAACTCTGTGATAGTTCTTTATATTTTGCCCAAGATCTCAGCCAGTTCCTGCTTGGCTCTTACAGAGATTCACACTGATCAGCTGAACAACCACTTAGACAATCTTACTGGCAACTGCAGGAGGGCTAAGCACCAGCTACTGGGGCTGGTAGTCCTTATAGAGATGTCTTAAGAAGAAGCTCTGAAGCTTCAATTTCTGGCCCAGGAAAAAACAAGAAGCTGCTAAAATGAGAGCATACCTAGAGTATGAAAGGCCCAGGAACACCAGAAAGCAAACAAATCCAGTTATGGAGGACTGAGGAATGCTTTCTACCATGATTATATCATGTCTTCTCTGGATCATAGTTGAATGCTTCTCTAAGCATAGAACAATAGTATAATGAGATCCTTGTACATAGAAAAATAGCATGTCATCTTGAAAGGTTGTAGTTTAGCCTCCTCCCTGACATGTTACTTTTCAATATGGTGAAGGCATGTTTGCATAGGGGAACATTCCAAAATGCAGGGTGCATCACCATAAAAGCATGGGAAACATCTGGCCTGTGGAGCTGATCTAGACTATGGCCGTCCCTGTCTGGCTCATACAACATCCTTGGGTGCCTTATGTGTGTTTTTGAGCCTTTGAAGTGAGACCCTTTAGGGATTTCCAGTCATAGGACTCTACAACTAGTTTGTTCATTATCACTGGTTTTGTCAATTATACTTCGCCTTTTTTCAGCTTGCCTCTGTGGGATTAAACTGCCTATTTGAGATAATGTTTGGTTCCAGATGGGTGGGGGGAAGTGTAAAGGCTGCATGCAAATGGGCATAAAACAGGTTGCCTGTGATGCAGGCAATACATAGATTATATGATGATGTGATGTGGCATGAAGAGTTTATTGTCACTCCTTTGGGAAGAGAAGCATAATGCCGTTTTAAATTTCCTGCTCATAAAACCTTCATCCACACTTTAGGATTGCCAGATCAAACATTTCACAGATTGTGGGTGCCGCACAATGCTGTAGTATTTATGACATGGAGCCACTGGCTAGGGAGATCCTTTTCATTGCTTTATCAGATCTCCTTAAATCAGTAGCATCCTTAAATTGTGTGCTGCTGGGCCACATTGCTGCACCACAAAATGACTGCTAATGTACTGTGAGAAATGAATGCATTAAATGCTTTAAAATCCTGTGGTCTTTTGTACATAATGTCCCTATAGCATTAAGTATTTCATGCACCTATATCCCAATCCTCACAACTATTCTGAAAAATGGCTCCCTGGCTCACTCGCTCACTCGCTCTCTCTCTCTGGTGTGCTCAGTCCTTCTTTCTTTCCTTTCTTCAGTTGGACTCTGCCATGTCTCACTGTATCAGCTGTTATCCATTTGATCCATCATGTCTGATGCAAAGATATAACAAAATTCCCACCAGCTGTGGAGTCTAGCATTTGTGTGTCAGCATTAGTTTGCTGCTCTGTACTTGCTTCCTTCAAATCAGTATATCCAGGTCAGATCATTGACTCATAGAGGAACAACCTGTAAAAACTGCATCTTTGAAAGAGATGGACTGTGCAGTAGCTCAGTGGTAGAGCACATACAGAATGTCCCAGGTTTGTTCTCCAGCTAGGTTAGGAAAAGTCTCCTTTGCAAAGAAATGGCAGGAGAACTTTGACCATCCATATAACAATCATGACCTGACTCAGGGGTGCAGTAGCTGATGCTCAGAGGCCAATCCTGTCCCACTTGTGTTTCCTAGATGGTTGTTCCCCCTTCTTCTGACTGTTCCCCTTTTTCCTGGCAGTTTCCAGATTTTGTGCATGTTTTCCATTCTAAAACATTGGAATACCTTTCCTAAAACTTTATTACTGATTATAAGAGCATTAACCTAAAATATGTCATCAGTGTTTATGTTTGGCTTTGGCCTTTCTGCCTTTGTCCCCATTCTTTTCATCTTCAGCCCCACACCACTGGAAAGGATACCTGTGAGCGTCAGCAAGTTAGAACTCAGCTTTTGGGATACAAGAGGTTCAACACCCCTGATGCAGATGGATCATTGGTTTTCAAAAGATTCCTTCAGTTCTTTTCAGAAGTAAAAAAAAAAATGATGCTAAAAATATGTGGTTCAGCTATCAAGGGGTTAAATAATATTGCCACAAAGCCAATCAGTGTAATGACTGTCGAAATTGTTCCCCTTCACCTGGTTGATGTTGCTCAGGTGGGTATCCAAGCACTAATTCTAGGGTAGGTATACGTACAATGAATGTTGTACATTGATCATGTTTCCCTTATTAGCTGCCAGTATGCCCACCCACTAACCCACCCACACACAAACATTTACACACAGTTTTCCATGAAAAATGCACCTTCTTCAGAAGCTAGATCTGAAAGATAAGGAAGGTATTGCATTTTCTGCCCTTAGGAATATGAGAAGGAGCCATGATGATTACCTAGCTGAATAAACTAGCCAACAAAGAGCATAAGTGTTCCCATTATTTTAGAGTTTTCCTTCTTTTTCCTTCTTTTCTTCAACAATACTGGTGGTAATAACAATATAAGAAATAAGTAGAATGTTCTGTGGTAACTTTGAAAGGAGTAATTTAATCAAAAACCAGAGTGCCTCAAGTTAATTTAATTCAGTCCTGGGCTCACACGGCTGCCAAATTGCACACTTCAAAACCACACGACCAAAGAACTATTGGTGCCCTCTGAGAACGCCTGAAGAGACGTGCGGAGGGGGCAGGGGAAAGACCCATGAAAGCAAATGGAGAGAAAAGATGGTCCTTTGGTGGGTAAAGGGATAAGAAGTAGGGGAGAGACATGCAGAGAAAGCTTCAATTAATCTGGGATTGATTTAACACTTAAGAACAATAGTGAGGCACAGACTTTATTAGCATTTATTTAATTATTTAGCAGTTTTCCCTTAAAGGTATAATATTCCCAGGTCAACTGAGGCATGCGGAACAAAACATCGTCGGTCGTTAATAAAGATCATGATGGGCATAAAGAAGAGACAGATGGTTTTGTGATCCTTGGGTCGTTAGGGTCACAAGACATCAAGGGGAGAGAATCAGAAGACAGGATTAATTCTGTCCTTGGCTGTCTGTGCACAGCACCTTTCAACATCAATAGAGGCTTACATGAGTGTCAAAGAACAGAGTTTAGCCTTTAGGTTTGGAGTCAAAGAGAGAGGATTCCTTCATCCAGATCCTACTGAAAAGGAGTTACAGGGAGCATCTGGAGAAATGCTCCAGATAACTATAAATAAATTATATAGTGGATAGATGAGTTTTAACAATCAATTTTGTTTATTCTTTGGAGGGGAGAAGACAAGGTAAAATCTACTGCATAGGACTTTCATTCAAACATCCTTGGCATTCTTAACATCAAGAGCAAAAAGAAAAGTTTCCAAATCTGGTGATTATCTTTATGCGAAAGCATCAAAAATATGCATTTCACAACATTGATCTGCATCCTATTTAAAAGGATACCTGTTCTTACTTGCAATTTGCTTTGAATCAGTGTCACCTAACCACTGAGTTTTTAAATCCAGAAAATGGGGAAGGAAAGTACCCCAGGGACAGTTGGCAAGATGACAACACAGAAACTAAGTAGGGCCAGAAGGAAATATGCAAAAGCCTGGTTTTGTGTTGCTTGATCAGATGATGAACACTGGACATGGAAGGTGAACTAGCACATCTAATGTCAGGCTCAGACTAATTTTCTGTTCCAGCCAGCAATATGGTCCCCTCTTGCTGTCTTGGAATATGGCTCCCAGGATTTCTGACCATTATTGCCAGGGATTGATGCTAGCTGTAGTTTAAAATATCCATTTGGCACAAATCTGGAGAAGGCAACTCTATAGGGCATATAAAGAATGCAGTGGATAATATGTGCAGGTACCCCAATACCATCCAAATACCCTCATGTTTTGTTCCAACTCAACAACCAACTGAAAACCTTGCTCAGAATAGGTATGCATGAGAATTTCATTCAGGGGGTGAAAACTGATGTCTGTCTTTCTTTTCCTTTTGTCCTTTTTTGGTTTGGCCCTGCAGATTTCATTGTGCAAACACCATGTCTATTATGATAACTTCTGCAATTTGGTGGGGAGGAAATGGGATCTTGCAATTTGTACAAAGGGTGTTCTATACATGCACATATTATTGGTCATCTTGTGCGAGTGCACACAAGTGCAACCCTGCCTCTCTGTTATGCAGCCCATTTCCCTTTGCAAATATCCTTGCCAGTTTCATCATCTCCACACATGACTTCACTTGGCCCAGGAGAGCCATATTCTGTAGAAAGAACTTGTCAGCTTCTACACACTAATGCCGGCACATACACCAAGAAAGCTTTTGCTCTGACAGTGCCAAAGAAAATGGAGGCTGAAATTGGCAAGTTTGTTGACAAGTGGAATATGGCCCTGCCAAACTAAACATAGTATGTGAGGAGGAAGAAACTGTCAAGTATATTTACAGGAGGAGAATATACTGCTGCAGGGCTGCATAATGGAAAGGTGGACTTAAAATCATATGCTTGTGCAGGATCAACAAGAAAAAAAGTATGAGAAAATTTCAAGACTTCTCCTGAAAATTATGCAGATCACAATTTCTGCAAATGACTGACCACCTCCCCCGCCCCCACACACACATTTATCCCCTGGAAAAATCATTGCTTTCCAGAGCAGAAATGCAGTGGAATCCCACTGGGCTTTAATGGAACAGAATCAACAGTGTCCCACATACCTTTCCTGGAGTCATCAATGACCATATTCACCAAACTCCAGCACTGAATCTGTCTGTCTGTCTGGCGCTCTCTCTCTCTCTCTCTCTCTCTCTGTGTGTGTGTGTGTGTGTGTCCATCACACCTTTTGAAAGTGGTATAATCCACTATTCTGTTATGAAAGGACACATGAACCCAAGTTTCCCAAAAGAGACAGAAAAGGAATGATTTAGGAAACCAATAAATAACCAGAACGGGAGAGAATAAAAGATGCAAAACATCCAGTAGGACATAATACACCAAACAAAATGTTAACCACACTCACACACACAGCACACCAGACCCCCCATCCCCTTTAACACAATGAAAGATGTTTGACATCTGTTTCAAAAATAAAATTCCTACATGAAATGTCCTGATCTGCATGATTCAGACTAATGTGTGAGTCTGAACCTATCTGTACACTTTGGGAATACTGCAAGGCAGCTTTCAGCAGCTTACATGTAACACTGTAAGACTGTCAATATGCATTTTGTGAAAAAATCCTCATGCATTTCAAAACTATTTTCAAGGGAAAAATAAGCACCTGAATACCTGTTTTGAGAGAAATGCATATTAAAATATTCAGTGTCAGACTGTTTGGAGCTTTACTTGAGGGCCTGGTGCCTGGCATAAACTCCCTGCCATGAGTGCTGCCGCCACCACGGACACCGCTCCTTATTGTCCCACCACTGCTGGACATTGCAGACCCCTCACACCACTGGAGAGGAGGCCGTGTCACACTGACACCTGTGGACTGGAGAAAGCAGGCCTTCCGCTTCACACAGCCTGCTTAAGGGCTCAGCACTCAGGGCAGTTGCCTTGAGCAGCTGCCGAAGAGTAGTGCCAAAAGGTATCACCTGTTTGGTGCTGGATCAGGTCTCAGGCTTGTTTGTGTCTGTGTGCACACATGCATGCATGCATGTGGGTGGGAAGGGAGACAAGGATATCTGAACTCTGTCAAGTTCTGTTAAATATTTTATTGTTAAAAGTTTTAGAAACATAGAAACAGAGAGAGTCAGAAGAGGCCTCCCGGGCCATCTAGTCTGATCCCCAGCTCCAGCCAGCTCTGCTCATGACATGTCTACCATGTGCATGCCCAGCCTATCCTTGAACACCCTCGCCGATGGGGCTTCAGCTTGTTCTCTACATGTTCACAGTCCAGAGAACTCTGCAGGGCTATAGGGTGGTATAACAATGTAGTTACTTAATTACTTAATTAAGAAAGAAACAAATTATGCCTGGAAGCAAACCAAGGACCACTTCTGTTGGCATAGACTTGGTGTTATATTCTCCCAGCATTCAACTGCAGTTAGGTCTCTCCATTTCATTTGCACCAATCATAGAGCATGTAATAATAAGCCTAGAGCACATGGCAATAACTGAACCTGAATGTTTCCAAGCAGCTACTGGCTGATACAGGATTAGCCAAGTTTAGTAGCTTATGGCCAGTGACAGCTCCTGGAAGCAGAGTGTAAACTCTTCCCACTCTTCTTTTTCTGCACAAGGGCTGTTAGGTTATTTCATGCACTTGTGGTGAGATCCAGTAATATAAACCTTACTGCAGGGGTGTGCCAAATGCAGAACAAGATCTTTTGGCATCTCTGGAAAGTTTACATAGAATTGCTTGAAGAGTATGGGTGTGTGTGTGTGTGGGTGTGTGTGTGTGTGCCTGGTATTTTGCTATTTCTTATATCACAGCCTCCTTGTTCCCAATCTTTAAATTTGGAGCACTAGTTGGTAATCTGTGTCTGGGTGCTTGCTATAGTGATGTGTCCCTGATCTATGATAGTAGATTAGCATATATACTAATGGGGGTACAGCAAGTATATATGCCAGTGGGAGTTCTTGGGGTACAATAAATAATGGACTCTGGCCCTTGTATTTGGGTCTAGATTAAGTTGGTAGACCTCAACAGGCAAGTAAAAAAAATAAAACCCCATCATCCCACAACCTGGAGCCTGTTCACCTCTGCCTTAACAGCCCTCGGAGTTACTGTAATGTAGTGCACCTTAATATTGAGACCAGGGGTGTGCAGACTGTGGCCCACCAGATATTACTAGACTGCAGGTTCCATCATCCCTCACCACTAGCTAAGCTGGCTAGAGCTGATGGAGGTTTCAGTCCAACAACGACTGGACAGCCACAGCTTCGCCATCTGAGAGAGAGAGAGAGAGAGAGAGGGAGGGAGGGAGGGAGGGAGGCAGGGGAACATCATTCATGTTCTGATTGTGGATTTCATGAAGAACTTGATGCACCTCTGCTCTAATCTTGCCAGGTCTTCCTCATGCTCTTAGGTCAATGATGTGACCTAAGAACACAAAAGAACCCAAATGGTGTCGGAAACTGAAGTCATCTCCCACACATCTGCCTCACCACTTAAAAGTTGCTGCCATGGATTACCTTTGATTTCCAGCAAGTAATCAACTGAAGGTTCAGTTGATTAAACTTACACATTAAGCTAAGTGATGCACTGCTAGACTCTATTGAGCAGAGAAATGGTTCTGAATCACTGGAAAATCTGCTTTCCAATTAAAAGAAATACCTGATACATCACATTAATGCCATTTTGAGATGACAATGATATCCTGTGTATCACATTTTGCTATTCATTTTCATGTTTGATCATCTCCTAGAGTTAAAAAGTATATGTAAGAGGCAGGTAAAAGGATTGAACTAAAAGGCCTCTCATAGGGAAGCAGCATAAAAATTGCAGACTGAAATACTTTAACCTGCCAAGGCCGAATAAGAAGCGGTTAAGAGGGGATTTGGTTAAGCACAGAGAAGAAAATCTTCAGAGATACATATCACAACTACTGATAATTCTGTTTTCCCTCTGACACAGATAATGGGATAAGTGGGCATGCATGGAAATCAGAGAAAAGAGACATTCTGAAGAGATGAATTGCACTTCACAAAGCCAGCATTTGGACCATTTTCTACTGAAGTTCCTGCTGGTGGTGGCTGGAACTACAATGGTGAGCTTCTCTACAGCTAAATGAATATGGTTACCTGTCGCACCTTGTTCAAGGAAAAGGCTGTGACTACAGCTGCGATAGAATTCTCACTGGTAATACTTCAGAGCTGAGAGCTTAGCATATGTACTGATAGAAATGTATTTGCATTAAATATCAGAACTTGAGCAGTTCACAATCCCAAGCATGAACACATTTGGAGTGGGGGATAGAAGCTTGCACGTTCCTAAGTATGCGACCATGCTCATTAAATGGGTCAGAAAAAAGGTGCACTTTTAAAATGTGTATCTATGTGTTTTAAGGCCCAGCTTTTTAAAAATGCACACCCACACATGTGCTCTCCCTGCTCACACAACACTTCACACTCAGGAACAGGGTCAAGAAATCTGAGCTTCCAAGGGGGCTGGAGCAGTTCCCCTGTGAGGGGAGAAAAAAAGATCATAAGATTTGGGTCTTCCTTGAATAGCAGATCATCGTCTCTTTCTCCTTAGAGGTCCTCTCCAACAGGTCAGTGTAGGAGCCATGCAAGTTCTAAGCTCCTCTGCATGTGCTTCAGTCTTGACCATATGGAGCAGCTATCAGGAATGGACTGTGTTGTCATGGAGCATCTGGAGACTACCCATGTAGTGAGCTCCTTAGAGGTAGCGTAGGCTCTTTTTACTAGCCCTTGGAGCATTTTATTCAATTTTTGCAAAATTATAGTGAATATGACATCAACCAGGTACTAGGTGAAGACTAGCTAATTTCACAGGCCTTTTGCAGCTTGCTCAAATCCCCCCCCCCCCCGCCACTTCTTTCCCCCCATTCTTCATTCTATTGTTTTTATCCTGAAAGTCTTTACTTTTCGACATTGATTTCATCTTAGTTTGAAATTGCTTACATTGCTACATGATATTTACGATATTCCATATCTGAGTCTTGTTTTCAGTTTGTCATTTTATTGTGTGAACAGCCCTGAGAACATTTTACTATACAGTAACATAAATAAATAAATCAACCCACCTTCTTCCATCAGTCATTCAATCTACATTTTAGCCTGCTGTTGTAAAATCTATATAAAGTACAAAGATCTAAGTTACCCCTTCTTACATACACAAATACATGCTTGTATATCAATATACTCAAATGCAGACACATACATGTTTTGTGAATGCATCCACCAATACATATGTAAAGAAAAGGCAAGATATACACCATTGTTACCATCCATGTACTGTATTGATCTAAAACAGGAGAGCCATTTGACCTAAGCATCTTGACAACCATTCCCCATTCAAGCCCTGCATCTCATAAACATGTAATGCATTTTTCTGCATGTTGAAATATTGAAGACTTCCAACTTGGGAAAAGTGTACTTTCTCTACTTCTCTGATAATCCATATCTCCTGCCCCCCATCCAAGCCCAACTCTCCTGCTATGCACACTAAAAGGAGATCTGGTGTGGATAGGCATGTGTGAGGAATCTGTTTTGGGGATAGGAATCCACTGGATTCCCTGTGCTCAGATTCCAGGACTCCAACTCGTTTTCTTGCAACTGTAAGTCTAACTTCCTGGGCAGCCTGCTGAGCATTTGCATGGCACTCACCAGGAATCAAGTCCCATGCATCTGCTGACCAGACACTGTCCTCCTTCCATGTGCATGATTTGTACCTTGTCTGTGCTGCACATGAGGCAGAGGAGTGTTTGCAGACTTACTCTCTGCTTGGTTCACTTTCTAAAACAGGGCTGAGCATGCAAGGAAGCCCAACAAGCTGAAAAGAGACAGACTCCAGGTAAGCATGCCATGACCCTAGCTTTGTGAAATTTTATGCAGCATTAAACATGAAATTGCTCTAGCTTATCTCTAAAAGAGCTGGCCTTTGTATGAAGCTACTTGTGTGTACAATATTTTGTTTTGTTCGGTTTATCAATCAGCACATCAGAAATGGCTACACACTGCAGTATCAATCCTAAAGGCCCGAAAGGGTAGGTTTAAGATGGGGGCCAGCTTTCTTATGATATGGTATTCCCAGACAGCCAATTCAGATTTAGAATGTGAGATAAACAAATAGAAATGGGGGGAAGGGGACATGGCGTTGGCAGGTGACACTGAAAGGTCAAGGTTGGGAAGTGAGATTAGGAAGGCAATGACTGAAAATCAATCCATCTTGGGCACTGTAGAATGATGGAGTTGGGGAGAAGAGTGAATTTCTGGGTTCAGTGAGGCAGCACCAGGCCAAGAGAGGTCCAATTACAAAACGTCAAGCAATCCACCCATTTGATCACAAATTGAGGATGGAACAAAGACTCTAGCAAATGGAAGGGAGGAGGCGGTGTTCCAGTTTGAACTCAACTCTTCACATGGGTAGAAGTTACTTCCAAAGTTTGGAGGGATTGTTGCTTTGATTTTTTCAGCTTGTTAACTGCTCTCATGGGGCGGGGGACAAAACACCATGGATCTCAGTGCAACCTATCAAGCTCCAGTAAAGGACTGTATGTCATGAGATTACATTCTGGCCAGTTGGAAAGGAAAATGGGCTAGAAACATGCTCATATCATTAGGTTTTGCACAGAGACCCCAACGAAACAAACCTGACTATTTAATATACAGTCAATATACTAAAGAGTCCTTAAGAAGTGTTCCTATGTTTGTACTTAATATGTTACACCTTTTTAGGTGTACCATTAAAACAAAAATAGGAACCCTCCAGGTTCCCTATCTGTTCTGCAAGAATTTTCTCCTTAAAATATAAAATGAAAAGTGCCTTTAATTTGTTATGGAAAGAGGGTATTTCAATGCAATTAAACCTTGAATTCCCTGCACAGAACTGAGCTGTGCTTTTTTAGGCCTGGGAGATGTTGCACTGGGAGTTACTCTTGAGCAGACTTGCTTAGAATTGTGCTGAAGGATCATTACGTCATTTGAGGCTGAACTATATTGGGAATGATAGCTTCCCTTGATAATATTTACTCACAATGTCAAATTTGCAATGTAGAGGTTTTCTTAATTACTATATTTTAATCAATTAGTTAATTCTTTTTTGAATAAATACATGCATTGATCAAGACTGACTGATGTAAATGTGAATCTTACAAAACAGTTTCTCTTAAGGACAGCTTAACTTCAGATTTAATAAACAGAAGCTACAATTCTCTACAAATATGTTTGTTTCATATATGCAAATAATCCTTTGATGGTCTCCTAGTTTGGCAAGAAAATCACCTTGAACACAAACAAGACCAGTGGTGAAGTCTGACCAAGGCCTGCCTGCACAACCTACCAGCCATACAATGTAGTAGCCTTCCCTAGCCTGGCTCTCCGGCTAGGGGAGGTGAGATTGTACATAAGACAGCTCTCAAAGACATACGGGGCACCAGGTCACACAAGGCCGTATTACAGCTTCCCTGTGTTTACAAATGCAGGAAGCATCGGGTGCAGGGGGTGTCTTCAGGCCTGATGGGCTGCCGTGTATGGACACTTGATTGCACTGTGCTTAGTAGGCCATGAGATGCGCCAGTCCACTGCACATACATCTTGTTTGTCTTGTGGTGCTGCCAAAGCTCTTACTGACAGCTTACACTTCTGTCCCATTTCTTTACAGGGAAAAGGATAGTGGAGTTCTATCTGTGGATTTTCCCCTCCTCCTTACAGGGCTCACAAAGCAGCACATCTCTGTACAGGATAAGCCAGCCTTGGATGCATGATGGGCAGTAAAACCTAAATCTCCAGAAGGCTCCCTTCTTACTCTTCCATCCTCTTATCCCCCCCACCCCATCTTTCATGCACACTCTCTTTTTGGATGTTGCCATGGAAACTGTAACCAGCTTCTATTCTCTGCACTGCTGTCAAGACCTCGCTCAGGAGCTGGAAAGAGAGACGTTGATCAGTGATGCAATGAGACAGCTCCTAGAGAGCAAGGGAGGCCTGTAGCTTGCAGTGCTATCTCCAGAGCACCCAACTGCAAAGACCTCCCAGAACAGAGAAGAGGGAGGTTAGTATTCCCATCCTTTGAACCCTGTTTAATTAAATGAAAGCTTCCTTGAGAGCTTTAACTGCATCCAAGGCTTTGTTTGTGCCAAGTGCACAAGGCCTTAGCCATGCAATATGCAGAGATGATGCTCCTCTGTGCATGGCTGGAATGTTTTTCTCCTGGTTCCTATTTAGAAAGGATGATATCCAAGACGCTGGGAAAACATGGGGGTTTCCAAATGGTCATTTGGAACTTGCTATACCTGTACAAATCCATGAATAAAAGTGGCTGATGGTAGCAGAAAACACTCATCTGAAGGACCCTAAGCTACAAGAATGCCACTATCAGGAAAAAGGAGTTTTCTCCTGAGACTGAGTAAGGCCTTAACATAATCAAATTCTGAGCATGCAGTGAAGCTTGGTGTGGTTGGCTGAATGCTGACTGTGCAGATGCAAAAGTAGAACATTAGCTTGAAATACATCTCATCATTAATTATGAACAGAATAAAAGTTTCAGGGTAAAGGTGCCTGACATATAATAAAAGTGTGTATTAACAATTTGCATTGTAAGTCTGTTGTTTTCAAACTGTCACATCTCTCGATATGATAGTGCAGTGATTTTCAGCCTATTTTAGCAGAGGCTGCAAATTCTTTGGGCATTTCTCATGCATTCACTAATGAGAAGAGCAAATGAAAGATAGCTTTCCTGTGGTGACCAATAGTATTCTGCTGTGCATTGGTATGTATGCATTGCATTTACCCAACAGATGAATTTGGGGTGAACGTATTGGGTATGCTGTAAGATATATTTGTGAAAAGCAAATGCATACTTTCAAACATATCCCAGAATGCTCTACAATACAGTCATTTTGTGGCAGTCATGGAGATATTTCTTGACAGAACTCTGACAAGATTAGAGCACCTTGATGATATCCAGATGATATCCACTGACATACACAACACCAGTAATCAGTACAACATGAATTCTGGGGAGTAATTTTTGCAATCAAACTGTTTGGTTGGGTATACAAATGCCTTACATCCAATGTGAAGGCTGCACATGGAATTGTAGCATTGCCTTTCTCAGAAAGCACAATTCATATTTAATTTTTGTGCAGCACTGTAGTAGCAGAAGAATAGGATTTCAAGATCAAAAGTACCATTGGGTTATATTTGTATTTGACCTTTCAGTAAGTTCCCAAAGCTTCTTACAAAAAACATCCTTTAAAATAAAACATTAACAACAACTAAACAGTACAGTATGGACAAGTAGTATAAAAGCAATCAGTAGAATTAAAACCAGATACCAAACAATATATTGAACACTTTAAATACCTCAAAATAGGGATGAGTTTTTCGCTTGACACTGAAGCAACATGAAGGTAAATACCACACCACTTTCCTGGGCAAAGTGTTGGGGTGCCACCGAGTGGACCTTTTCCCATGTGATCAGCCACTGACCCTCAGAAGCTAGGGCACCCAAAGAAGATGAGGGGAAGACAACAGTGGCTTCTGTTGAAGTTCTTACTCTTTGGGCATGCATATCAGGAGTGCATAGGTCCCAAGCTGTAAGGCTTTTAAGGATTAAAAGTATTATGTAGAATGGAGTCTGCAAATGAATTGGGAGCCAGTGAAGTTAGGCAAACTCAAGGATACTGTGACCTTAATGCCCAGTCCCAGTGAGATACTTGTGGCTGTACAGATTGCCATTTCTCAAGCAAGTCCAAAGGGAACCCCATGTATAAATCTATAGTAATTTAATCTAGGGTTACTATATCATGGATTTATGAAACTAAGCTCAAATTCAGGATGAGCTCCAGCTAATGTACCAGGTTGTGCTGATACAAGGTATTTTCTACCACAAAGAGACACAAAGATGGATTGAAGAAGAAGATCAACCATGGACAGTAGAGAATGGTTAGGATAAGTGAGAATTGTGTTTCAGTTCAACTTTGACAAGATACTGGGTGAGAAATCCAAACCCAACAGATTCATCCACCGAGGCCCAAGGTTTTGATTGTTTTGTCCTGGGTTTGATCCTTGTATTCCACCACATTGATAAAGATGCAAGATTGTCTCCTCTTTTTTCCTGACAGGTGCCCCATCTTTAATAGCTGCCAGCAACCACCTCACCGTCATCTCCAATAGTCCATACTTAATTAGGCAAGTGCAGAATTTAGTTGCAATTTGTTTTGTTACGAGTTTACTGAAATCCATACCTTTCTGTCTGTCTGTCTTCTGACTTTCTGAATGTAATTTCCCCAGGATGAAGCTTAACTCAGTCACAACAGGACAGCTATATCTGCACCAGCTATGAAATCCCAAATGAGCTGGGGCACTTTTTCTGTCCTAAAAGCATGCTCCTCTGCACATGAGTATTGCATGATTGGGACAGGTGCTGAAGAGAATAGAGACCCACTCATCTGTGCACATCAGAGTATTAAAAGGCACACTAGATCTATCTGATGAGGACTGTCAAACACCAAATATATAGGAACCTCATGGTTTCCACAATGTTTTTATTATGTGCTTAGAAAGCACTTTAGCATTTGTAAATCACTCATTCATCTCCACACAGCAACCTTGTCATTGGTGACATTTTACAATTAAGGAACTGAGGCAGAGAGAAAATTACTTCACTAGGAAGGCTATCCGTTAGATTTATGGCCACGCTGACATTGGAAAACATGTATCGGACAGGTTTAAAAACTAAACTCCATGGGGTTACACCACTTCTTTGGCACAGTCATTTTGTCTCCACCACCATCTGTCCACTCTGTAAGAATATTCTCCTCTCTTGCTTTGTTTGTTTGTTTGTTATTACTTCCAGAGGAAAATGCCTAATTCTTCCCTGCCCCTGGTACAGAGATGGCCTGAGGGACAAAGCATTGTATAGGAAAGACTATTCTCTGCAGTGACAGTATTGATTAAGGGAGCAAAGAGGAGGGAAAGGCGACAGAGTTATTCCCACAGACAAAGAACTGACAATGGCCATTGAGAAATTCACAAAATACAGTCAAAGGCTACACTCAGAGGGGGCGATTCATTCTTTAGTGTGTTACCTCTGAATTCAATGGAGACATATAAGACATGGATATAATTTCAGAGTATATTCTAGAAATAGCTGCAGAGATCTATGGTTTCTTCTCATCTTACATTTTGTACTCAAGGGCAAAGCATGAAATATCCACACTTTGTATCAAAGGAGAGGGTCAATCCAAACATGGCAATTTTTACTTAAGAGTATACATTGTTGCAGGAAAAGTGTTATGTACTCTTGTGCAGGCTAAACTGGATTTGCTTTGCTGTAGTACATATTCCACGTTCACTGATAAACATGGCTTCCCAGTGAGTATGCCCCGCAAATATATATGAATGCTGTTGTTGACCAACCTACACATTTTCATTGGTATTATTTCTCCAGAGAAAATATCCTTTGACAATGCTCCTGACAATGGCCCATTCATAGAATCATAGAGTTGGAAGAGATCAAGCGGAACATTGGGTCCCACCCCCTGCTCAATGCAGGGCTCCAAGTTAAACCATCCCACTCAGATGGCTGTTCAGTTGTATCTTGAATGTCTTTAGTGTGGGAGAGCTCACAATCTTCCTAGGTAATTGGCTCCATTGCCATACTGCACTAACAGTCAGGAATCTGGCTTCCCATAACTTGAGCCCATTATTCTGTGTCCTGCACTCCTGGATGATCAAGGAAAGATACTGGTCTTCCTTTTTATAACAACCTTTCAAGACTATAGTATCATATCTCCCCTCAGTCTTCTCTTCTCAAGGTTAAACATGCCCAGTTCTTTCAATTTCTTCTCACAGAGCTTTGTTCCCAGTCCCAGGATCATTCTTGTTGCCCTCCTCTGAACCTTTCATTCTTAACTTGCTATTGGCTGTGCCTAAGCATCCTTCTGTTTGACCCAGTTTCAGCAAGTACTCAGTTCAAGTGTCTGAGTGCTTGTCCAAGGCTCAGCCCCACTGCTGCCATCTACTCTTCCCTTGTTCCCTACTTCAAGGTGAGAAAATGTGCCTGCAGTAAGAGACAAGGGCACAGAGGAAGCTGATGCTAAGTTCCCCCATAGAGCATCAGAGCATCCTTTCTCATGACAGAAAGGTCTAGGACCACAAATCCCAGCAGTAAAATTGTGGAAAAAATAGGGCATTTTTCTCCATGTCTCTGGATTGGGAAGTCCATCCAGAACCTATATAAAGAAGTTTTACTAATTATGTGCAAGGCCATGTTCTCTCTGAAAAGGTCCAACATAAGGATACAGATTCTACAATGTGTTCTGAAGGATGTTCTAGCAATGTGGCAGCCATTTTAGATGGACTTGTCCCACAGCATGGTTGTAATGTGCATATGGGCAGGGCTGATTTCATAGAACTTCCCTATGGGGTGGACACTTTTTTAGGCTTGACAATGTCAATATTGCAGAAGAGACCCATGCATGTTGTAGTGGGCCTTTAAGTTTTACAGCAGTTCTGTGGGATGAATCCCTTTAAATTGATGATCAATTCCACTTCTATTTTCAAGAAAGTGTGGAGTTTGCAACTGTATATTTCTTATACTGGGAACATGAGTTAAAGAGTGTATGTGTCAAATGGGAATTTAGACTACAGGAAGTGAATGAGTGAGAAGATCTGATTTCTTTCACAAGTACACACAGGTGTTGTGGGAATGATTGGGATGGTAGTGGTGTGGGTAACTGCCTAGTAAAACAGACACATTTCCTCAGAATGACTGATATTCTGAAATATCTCCCATATTGGATGCATTGGTGATGGTCTTTCCTCTAGCTAAAAGATTGCTTTCACCACAACTGGAAAAATCAAAAGCTTTCAAAATACATGGTGAGCTCCCACCATCCACCTATTTTGGCAAACATTGCTTAAGCAAACTTTTTAAAAATTCTTTGTACTTAATACTTATCTTTCCTTGAATTAGCCATTCTGAAGGGTACATGCCTAGCCTCCACATCCTATTCATTTACAAAATAAGACATTTTTATACTGTACTTCTGCCCTGCAAATTGCACACATGTGCAGGTATGGCTATCACTGCCCTCTAGTGGATTACCATCCTCCTCCTGCTCCACACGTGCTGGTCGATCTTATACATATCTGAATTGTGCAGGCAGGAAAGAGGAAATCAGGTGCTTTTTGCATCAAAAACAGTCAAGAATCTGTACAGCAGCACACCTAGCAGTTTCTTATTTTCTGTGTTTAACTGTCACAGCTAATAGAGCAGGAGTAGCTGAATAGAATCCCACTTGAGACAGCTAATCTTTTGGCAGAAGCAGGTGGGAGGAAAAGCACAGTTGCAAAACCATGCAATTGTGGGTTGCACAGCTGAAGAACATCCAGGTTAAATCCTTTGTCAAAATGCAAATTCATCACACAGCATACTTATGTGTGTGGGGGAGGTACTTTTCAAAACCACAATTCCAACTCTCTACCTAACAGGTGAAGGAGATTTGAGAAATTCTCTCCTCCTTTAGGGATTCAGTGTTTACCATCAGTGGTGTGGTAAACAAATTTGATAGCATGTTTCAAGAGCAGTGGAAAGTGGGCTTTGGCAGTGTAGGGATTCAGTGCAGAGGTTTTGATTGCTGTTGGTGAAAGGGCCCTGCACAGAATGTTCCTGCACCCAAATCTGGGTTTCCTCCACCCCGAACTACAGCTAAACACATTCAGCAACTGCCTCCCCTCTGTGCAGCATTTACAGGGTGGAGGGGCTGCCACAGAAAGGAAGGAATGTTGGTTTGCATCAGCCCACTTGCTCATTTGGCTCCAAACTTGGGAGTTTGAGGACAGGGCATCTTTAAGAGACCAGATCTGTTTTGGTTTTTTCTTTTGTTTTGTTTTTTACAAGGTGGGCAAGGTCTTTCACTTGTGAAAGAGAAGCCAGGAAGCATACAATGTAGGTGTCTGTTTCCAGGTGGGATTGGGTAGAATAAGGGCTTCTCAGGAAGCCCTTGTCTGCTTCGGCAAAATGGTCTTAGTATCAGGTGCCATGGTAGGCATGGGGAGAAACCTGAGTTTCCATGGGTAAGAGAATTCTGAGACCTTTTATGAAGGAGCACATGCCTCCACTTAATTCACTTTTTCAAAAACTAAGCTGAACAAGTTGCAGTTCCAGTCAGGAGTAAGACTCCAATCCCACAGTTACCTAGGCATGAATCCCATTGAACTTGGTATGAATTATTTCAAGTAAACTTGTTTAGGGTCATACAGAAAAATGTGTCCCTGAATATTTGCGCCCTGCCTCCGTAGGTCTCTGCCTAACCCCAGTTGTTTCCTAGCCATATAGGATTTTCCATAACATCTCAGGTAACTTTTCCCACCCCACTGACTGCTAAAGCACCCCAAATGGTGCCTTCTGAACGTCATACTCAAAGCCCATCATGTTATTTTTGCTCCAGCATCAGAAAATCTAAAAAGTGCCTCTCCCCTTTCCTGAGAATGAAAATATTATAATAATAGGCAATTAAATGCTGAATATTTTGCTGCTTTTGCTGCTATTTTGCTCTAAGGCAGTTGCCTCTGGCTCAAAAGTGTGCGCATTGGTGTGTGTGTATCCATGTGTATGTTCTGTGTGTATCTCCTGAAGACACTTCCATTTGTTACAAGAACATAGGGTGGTGAAAAGGAAAGCATTTGATTTCAGGGGTCCAAGAAACAGGCAGAAAGATTCTCTGGGGGAGGGGCAGTAGGAAGTGAAGCCCTTGTGAACATAAAGCTGCCTCATCCGGGTGGATCTAATGCAGCAGAGACAATACTGTACCTCTATTTCAGTACGTGTCCTTGGACAGCACAGTGATGGGGCAAGTTGGTCTCACAGGGATTCAGGGCTGCAAATGAAAGTTTCAGGGCTCCAGCCCTAGTGGACCACCCTGAAATACCATCTCTGAGGTAGACCACTTCTGACACACCCCTGAAATCCTGCCTGTACAGTAAGAGATAGTAGAATAATGTATACTTTACTATTTTCCCCTTGAACTAGTGGAGGCAGGGCAGAGGAAAAACAAGTGCTCCAGTTCAAACGAGGGAGTCTATCATTCTCTCACCAAACACATCCTAAACCTTGGTCCACAAAAGCCAAGCCAGTCTGGGGGAGCACAGTGTTTCCAAAGCCAGCTGTTCCCATCTGACAGTTTAGCTAGGATTCAAGTCTTTCAGTATCAAAAGGGAGGTTACACTTATTATGTATGAGATGGTTAAAGATGGGTTTTGGTAATTTACAGAGCAATCATAATCATACCAATGTATTTAATTAGTCATTCTATTTGTACTGCACTGTTCTACCAAGAAATATGGAGTTTTGTAAATACCTACTCAGAAGCATGTTCTACCAGGTTCTGCCAGGCTTACTGCCAGTAGGATATAAAGTAACCCCAAGTCTATCAGTTCCAGCATTGGGTTTATACAGTGGCCAACTAACAGGGCATGAGTGCGGTGGCACCTTTCTGCTCATATCCACCATGAACACATGAACAAGGCCTACCATCATGAGCTGGAGCCATTAATAGTATTGTCCTCCATGAATTTGTCAAAACCTCTTTAAAAGCCATCCAACTTGCTGGCCATCACTATATATTGTATATAGTAATATGATGGAATATAATATATATGCAGTGTAACATGCACTTCTTTTAATGTATTTTAAATCACCCACCAAACAGCTTCATAGAATGAAGTTCTAGTATTACGGGAGAGGAAGAAAAATGTTCCTGTGTCTATTTTTCTACACAGTCCATAATTTTGTAGACCTCTATTATGTCCCTACCCACAAACATCTAACAGGTAGGCATATAATTAGAGCTGTTAATGGTAATAAACCCTCCTCACTCTTTCAGGTGAGGTGGCATCAAACACCAATTAAAAGCCATTTTAGAGCCCTAATAAGTTGGGACTGGAATTTCTGACAATAGAGCTCTCTGATGGGAATGTCCCCTTCTCACATGTTAAGGACATTGTCCCTAGTTTCCCCTTTATCAGAAATTATGCTGTTTGGCAAAACAGGGTGTTTCTGCTAAGGGTGTTGTCACTATCATGGCATGCTATTAAATGTGCTGTTATTGCCCTAAGAATTACTTGTTCTTTCACATTCTCTCTCTCTCTCTCTAGATAGATATATATATATATATATATCTAGTGAGAGAGAGAGAGAGAGAGAGAGAGAGAGAGAGAGAGAGAGAGAATATGAGAGAGAAAGGTGAGATATATGTGGGTCAATGTGTATAATATCATTATGTGTATTTGATTTTTTAAAAATTGTGTCGCATTTCAATAGTCTTCTCCCCATGGCATTTAATTTGAAGCAAAGTTAAACAAGAAAAACAACATACATAATAAAATAACAAAATTACTAACAAAATGAAGATACTCACTAATTATTCTTGTGGAACCACTAAACAGCCTAAGTAGAAAGGCACTGTATAAAGAAATAAAATGCAATGCATATAGTATACATTGATCAGAAGTTTAAAGGGCTTCCACACAGGAAATGAATGTAGTTGGTGTTATCCATTTTTATAATGCTTTATAGCATTTTATTGAATATGCTATTTGTTTTGTATATTTTGTGTTTTTATGTTGTGTACAGCCTTGAGAGTGTTCTGGTCTCAAAAGACACAAAAAAATCTGTTTAACTAAACAAAATAAATAAGCCATTGTGCCCTAACATTTATGATTATGATTAGCAGTAGTATTGCACTCTGAGCCACTTGATAATTTCAGCTACTAGTTTATCATTAGCCTTCTCTCTTCTCTTATTTTTTATCATCTTAACAGACAACTTTTCATCAGGATCTCAGTGGCAATTGTCAAGATACATTTGGCCCAGGGAACCCCACCTTCTGCATTCTCCTTCATGCTCACACACTGTTTTCTCATATTTCACCTATCCTCTGAGAAACCCTTGTGCTGAAGGATGTGCCCTACATTGCCACAGGGGACCAAAGCTCCGTGTCATTCATCCACAATCACAAAGGAAATTTCCAATTGGGTGGCTGATCTCACCCTATAAAGGTGAACAGCAGAGGGGAAGCTACTAGTTCTGTCCCTGAAAAAAAAAAAAAAAAATTATTCAGACAATAAATCAAGGGTACTTAAGTTGGCATGAAAACACCTTGGGCTTTGGAAACTTGCTGGCAGAAAGCGTGAGTGCGCACAGATACAGAGTGAGAGAGAGAAAATTGAAAGAGCAAGTGTGTGTGTGTGTGTGTGTGTGTGTGTGTGCGCGCGCGCGCCTTCTGTGAAATAAGAATCGGGGAGAACATTATCCAGCCTACACACTGAACTGAAGACTTTGCATCAGAAAGATTGCTCACCATTTGCTTTGACATATAGCAGACATATGATGCTGCCTTATAAACCAGGTCAGGCTATTTGTCCATCTAACCAAGGGCTGTTTGACCAATGGACTGGCAACCTTTCACATTATCTGCCATCTGGTAGCTATATGCAGCTCATAAGAATGAGTCTTTGTTGAGGATGAGTGAGAAATAGTATCCTTTTCTATTTTGGATTTAACCATTTTGTACCTCCTGAGCCTTTTACCAAACTGAAATGGAATTATGTTCTAAAAGCCATGCTTGTTCTGGACTTTTATCCTTCCTTCTTTGAATGGACATGTGAACAAAAATGTGTATAACAGAGTGAAGGACACACAGAAAGTGAGTATTTTCATTTGTGTGTCTATATCTAAAGTGCATCCAAAGCAACCAATACAAGTTTACATCAGTTTGTTTAAATGGGAAGGTATGAGCTTGATCTCAAAAGCACCGATTCCTTCCTTAAGGCTGCAACTGACAGATACATCTTAACTTTGGCTCCCTTTGCAAGGCCTCAGTTCTCTGCAGGGACAAGAGTGTCCAGTGGGCTCTTGTAGCCATATTTCATGCAGCCCTAACCTTTGCTGGGAACACATTGGCTTGTCTCACTTCCTGGAGCCACTGAGACTCTCAGTACTCATTCATCTATTAGTATGGCCCTGGTTCTCCCTCTTTTCCAGACTTCAGGTTTAAGGCATTATGCTGTGTTGGCTCTCTTGAAAGTCTAAAATTCAAATGGAGGTTGAGAGTGCAGACCAGGTTTTGCATAGCTTCAGTTTCATAGCTGTTTCACCAGGCTGGCACCACCACCTCTTGTATGAAGAAGGATCCAGTATTATTCAGTCCTGCTTTCTGATTTATGGAGGACTATGATATCTTTCCGATTCATAGGAACTACAACCCCAGAATATGTCTCTCCTTAGTGAGGCATGAACAGTTTATATAAATTGTCTATGTGGTGTTAGATCCTTGTATTTCAGAGAGAACTCTAAACTTTCAGTGCTTTGAGAAAAAATGTCTGCATTAAATACACAGAGGACATACAGCTGATAGCTAATCCAACTACGGTACCTTCCATGTTATTCATATAAGTTTGACCCCATATAAGTCTGACTCCATCATTTATCTGGTTTTTTATTATTACCATGACCCTTTCTGATATACAAGAGCTCAGCTATACTTCTAAAGCTTTGTTCTGAGAGACAAGAAAGCTGGTGTTTTAAATAGTACCCCTCTTTGCCCTAATAAGGTATTCATTCTTTTAACCTTATCCTTGTTAGTCCATGGAAGGGTGAGCCCCAGTAGCCACTGTACTATTGTGTTATGTGTCTGCTGCTTTCCTTTTTGTTTAGTGTCAGATTCTTTCTAAGCCTCATTTCTTCTCCTTCAGTCATGTGATCTCCTGGCCTGTGTCACTGAACCTCCACCTGGCTGAATAGAGAGACAGCTTCATTAAGTGTTCCAGAAAGCCATGCATGCAATCTAAATCAGAAGTCTCTCCCTGGATTTTGAATCCAGAGAGAGGGAGGAAGGGAGATTCAAGGACACTGAAAGCAAGATGCTTTTGGTTGAGAAACAAAAACGCTAATGACTTGATCTAACCAAAGCTCTGAATTGAAGTAAACGGGCAATATTCACATGCAGGCAGGAAAAGAATGTTGTACACAACTTGGAAAGAGAGAGGCAGGGATGCATAAGTAGCCTTGCATTTTACATGGGTGACCTATGCAAAAGAACAAAGATGTGAGGCAAAGCATATATTGGCTATGAATAACAAGCATACACGAAAGTACTGGCCTCTGTAATGCTGTGATCTAGAGATAACTACAAGGTGTCATATCTTTGTTCCACAGCTGTCCCTGATGTTTTACAAACCTTGACAATATCATGCTAGAGAAACATGTTTAACTCAAGTCTGATGGAAGTCATTCTCCATCCCCAACCTCAAAGATACCTACAATCTCTCAGGTCAACTTCACTTTGGGCCCTTCTGTCTATATACCAGGAAATCATTACTCTTAGACAAACACTGAAAATAGTTGCACAGAAATTTTAGAGGAATGACCTATCCAGCCTTTGCAAGAACATACACAGGAGCCTTTGTACTGTTTCTAAAGCCACTTGAAAATCATCAGTTTATAGGGCAACAGATATACAACTGTTTATCAATTCTGATATAGAATCAGACAAGCATCAGACAAGTTCTTCAATAAAAGCCTCTTTTTATTACATATTTTCAGAATACAAATGGCAATCTATTGTTGCTCAAAAGATATAGTATATTGGAGTTTCCCCCTTTAAAAGAACTTGCAACATTTTTGTATTTCACAGTCCATTTGGAAATGTGTTGTTTGACCACCATGGACACTTTTGTTCGCTGCCAGTGGCATCACATATGATGGGGCACAATTTTTTTTCCCAGTGCAATACCCACTCCATGATGTGATCCTAAGAACACAGGAGATGAAACAATGCAGTCACAGGCAAAATGATGGTAGTGTGCCTTCCATCTTATCTACTTTTATCAGCCTCTCTCATGGAAACCTAGTATTTTAATCAGTAATCAAAGTCATCAAAAAGATCAAAAGATAATTGAAAGCAAATCTACATGGATACAATCATCTTAACTACTCTAGTCCATTTTTGATCAACTATTCTGACATTGCTCTTTGCAGAACATATGGACTTATGGTCATCATATTTGCTTTTGAATAGCATTTGATCTTTTTATTTATTTATTTCACTCTTCCTTGAGGCTTTTTTTTGTTAAAGGCTTTGTTCAGAAAAGGAAGCTGTTGTAATGGAAAGGGGAAGGGACAGACTCCAGCAAAAGTCATGCTTGACATCTTAGTGCAATATATACCAAATATCTCCCAGAAGGCACAGAATGAGTAATATCAGTACACATTTTAACCAGAGTTTACTTCTTGACCCAACACTCTGCCTTTCTTTCCTTAGGACTTCCTTAGGACTAGGACTAGGAAGAAAGTGAAAAACATGGTCTTGAACTCTCATAAGTAGTATTGGATTAAAAAGTAATAAAGGCTTAAACCCTATGCACAGTTATATAGAAGTACTACAGAGCATACATGTGCATAGAATCGTGCTGTGATCATAAGAAATGGCCCACCAAGCAGAATGAGCTGACCAGCCATGCATTATACCAACCAATATTTTGCGATTTCAGACATGAAGCAAGTACTAGGGATGGATGAATCCATAAATTCTCATTTCCCCCATCTTAAGTTTGACTTGTCCCTAATTTTGATTTTAAGTTTGTATTTTTTGCACATTTTTCCAAATCCATTCATTTTTGTGTGGGTTTTTGCCTTGTATACCCTTCTCCTGAGTCAGGATCATGTCAAAGTATCAAATGGAAAGCTTTTCAAGAATGGCAAAGCAAGAAGCTTAGGCCGGGCCATAGGCCAGATCACAAGGTCCATCATACCAAGTGTCCAGACCAGTCATGAGCATCTGAGAGAGTGGTGCAGGAAGGGCAGACAAAGGTGTAGAAATCTATCAGTAGAAAAAGACAAAGCACAGAGTTGAAACAGTGCAGTTTGCAACACCAAACTAGTTCCAGCAGGACTAATTGGTCAAAAATGAGCACAGCTGATTAATCAGGTTAGGCCCCACACTGTGTCTTCCATATGAATGTCTTCTACTTGCATTTGATCCCAAAGGTTGGACTGTCTCTGACTCTGATTCCTGCATTTGGGGAAGTTCAGAAATGGCCCGAGAGAGGCCAGGCAGCTGTTCTGGGAAAGGCTGTCTGTCAAAGCCTCCAGTTCCCCACCTAGCTCTGACTAGGGCCCAGACTGATGGTTTTCTTTCTGTTCATCACATGAATATTCCTCCAGATAGGGCATGACATTATATGCCACCATTTTCTAATAGGCATTTGGAATAGTATGAATGTGTACATTTTGTTTGCATTTTTACTGAAAAACCCAATTGAAAACTTCAAAGAAATGCAAATTTCAAATGCTAACTATGATTTAGTTTGCACAATGGTTAGGAAGTGTGGAATCAGGTTTGTAGACATATTTCTGTGTTCTACACATGATGCAGAAAAGCAGTGGGAGGCAGCCTGAGGTGATCATTAGAATGCTTCTTTACTCAGACCTTCATGAAGATCACGAGGTCAGCACCTAGTGGTGAGGGATTGCCTCGGACTCAGTGATGAATGAATTTGCAAATACTGCTATGGAATAACTTCCCTCTAACATTGTAGCACTCCAAACAAATGAAAATCCATCTAATCATGTCTCCTGTCTGCATAGAAGGAAAGATGGGCCCAGCAGCAGAAATGCATTTCGAAGAACAGACAGGTAACAGGAGAAAGTCAAAGTAAATCTAGTAGGAATGAAGTGGCTTGCAGGTGTTCAAGAGACTGGGAAGTTGTCAGGCTCTCAGAAATCACTGGGAAAAGTAGGCTACTCAGCATTTATCATTTACTCCTGCTGCACAATATATGCACAAAGATCAAGTTAGTCTCTGGCCTATGAGGACTAAGTTGCTCAGCAAAGGTACTGGTGGTAATATAGAAAATACATTCAAATACTTTAAGATCTAGGGGAAGAGCCAAGTGGAGGGATGGATCATGGATGCTGGAATGCGCATCTTTTGTGTCCCTTATTATGATTAATTCATCCAGGCTGACTTTGGATTCCCTACTAAGGTCACAGCTGAGTTAGCATATTGGAAATTTCGCCCCTCCACTTCCATGTCCCTTACCAGATTAATGGAATCAGAGGAAGAAAAAGTGTTCCCCAGGGAATCCATCACGTGCATTAAATGTGATGCCATTCTAGCTTGTAGATACCATACAGAACATTAAGCTAAAACTATGTGCAGCTACATAGCAAAACTGGATACATTTAATAAGGCATAAGTCAGCTAAGCTCTTCCTATTCCTACTAAGCCGTTGGCATATTAGTTTAAGGCTCTCCTGCATTTGGGACACAACAGGGCTCACTTTCGAAGTAAATGAGCCATGTAAGATCACATGGTGTTTGTTGAAATATGTAAACATTTTAAGAGGGCCTTAGATCTACAACAAAGGGATTTGCAGACTATCTGATCTTAGAATCCCCAGCCGCAAGAGCAAGTGCCTCCTTTGTTCCTCCAACAGGGGAGCTACTGGCTTCAAAGAATCTGCTTTCCCCTACTAAAGAAAGAAGGAAGGTGTATTCAAGACGACAGTGATATTAGTTCTTGGAGAGTTAATGACATGTGTAGCAGAGGCATAAAGGGATATTCAGCATATGCATATCTGCCAAGTAAATGGTGCTGCTGATAATGGAAAATGCACACACTAACTCAGATTTCTGAAGTCCGGTCTTCTGAAGGAAGAGTGAGAAAAGAATTGGCTGAATTTTTACTTTATGGTTGAAAGATGGTCAACAGACAGGGTTACTCATGCTTTGAAGCAACTTATTGATCAGCTGGTAAATCTATTTTAGTTTCTGTAGCTTCCATGCATTTTGTCCCATCCCATTTCTGCATGAGTGTGTGGGGTGGTGGGGCAAGGTTAGCACTCAGTTTGCATGAACATTCATGTACATTGTTCCAAATCATTAGGACTAAATGTATGCATTTTGTAAGCACTTCCTATATAGGTATAACGTTATCTGTGTATTTTCTATGCATTTCTCTTAATTCATGCATTGGGTAAATACTTACAAAATGCATATTATGAGGAAATATATACAAAAATCCATAGGAGAAATGCATAATAGAAAATTTTAGTCTTAAAAATATGAGCCAGTGGTAAAGGGGGCAGTGGATAAGATGGAAGAATGAGACAGGTTACTTCTTTCAGACTGGTCAATAGGCAGACCGGTCTGCCTATTGCAATAAGCAGACTGGTCAATAAGAAACACCATCAGTAACAGAATTCAATCTCCCAGACCATGAAAATCCACCTAGAAAGAAAATGTTCTAGAGCATGTTTTCCTGGAAGTCCACAGAAGCAGGAAGTATATCAGTGTGCCTGGGTTAAAGTCATAAGTAAATGCATTCAGATACTTCCACTTTTATACTTTATTTACAGGAGGTGGGGTGGTAACTGGAATGAAATGTGCATACATATAATATGGACAGTCATTCTAAAATCAGTTGTGTCAACTGTCAGGGGGATGAATCTAGAAATCATGTAAGCATTTTGTGCTGGAGTCTTAAATCTGCAGCCACTCCTTTAAATGCAATCCAATCCCATGTGCCTGTACTCAGAAATAACCTAGATTGGCTTTGAGAGTTGGGAATGGTACTAACTCCTGGGTAAATGTGTATAGGGTTGCAGCCTAAATGGTTCTTCACTTCCATATGGTAGCAGTATTGTTCAATGGCAGCAAAGAAGAAAAGGAAAGAGAAATGATAGGCATAAAAAGTAGCAGACAGCTATCAGCTATCACACCTGAGAGCTGCAGTGTCTTCCAGAAGCTTCCCAGAATTACAACTCCTTTTGCCTCTGTACTAGAGAAACTTCTATCTTAAATTATTTTAAATACTCCCCTTTTGTGTGTTTGTATCTGAAGCTGATTTACTCATCATAGCCTTGTTTTCAGAAGCATCTAAACCACTGGAGGTAAGTGCCTATTTCAACGTAATGGACTCAGTCAATGTCATCTCTTTGCCTGTGATTCTCTCAAATGGACTGATTAATTAGCACAAGCCATTTTGCCTGTGCAATCGTATTTCATTTCTTTGAAAGCCCAAACTGAACGTGATTAACCATATAAATCACAAGCTGTTGTGCATGTGTGTGTTTGTTCTCATGGATCACACATGCACACATGTATGTATTGTTTGCCTAATTAGTAGGATCAGGAAAACCGCTCACAAATTCAGAACATGCTTCTCCGGAGAATCCCGAAAAGGCTGCAATTTGCGTTTATTCTGAGGCACATGAGTAGCTCAATAAGTGAAAACTAGGTCTATAATCCTCATTTACACAAACATATTCCCCCCATAACTTAGATACTTTACCATATGGAGGGACTTTAACATGAATTGGATGCTTGCACCCATCCCTCTTATTTCTTTAATTGTCAGTCAGCTTGACAAAAGACTGAAAGTCATCATGGAAACAGCAATGTCTCTCCTGTGTTGAGGACTGGTTCATCCACTCTTCCCTACATCCTCACTGGGCCATACATTCAACTAAATGGCCGTAAAGAACAGATAAGCACCTCTTTTTTTCCTTAAACTGGATCTGTGCTTGCCTACCCTGGTCCCAAGGAGTGTTTCTGTGCTTTTAATGTTGTCTTTTCCAGAAAAGACGTTTGATAGATGGAATTGTATTTCTACCATGTGCTACAGCAATGAAAGAAGCAGGATCCCTAGTTGAGCTTCTCCATAAAATAGGATTATTATAGGATAGGATTCAAAAATGCATCCATGGGAAACTTCCTTTTAACAAAAATTAATAATACATGGTGTCAAACCAGTGACAGGTTTTCCAGTGTTCTGCTTGGACATTTCAGAATTGAATTGTCACTGACTATCACTTCAGAGGTGGCTAAAGGCATCTCTGAAAAAAGAAAGAGAAAAATGGGGGAAGATGCCATGGATAGCCCAAAAGAGCTTTTAACTGTGGCTGGGAGAGGAGACAAGGCAGCTTGGTGTCACCTGGGTTGCAATCTGGAGTGTTGAGGGGAAAGGAGAACAACAACACAAAGAGAGTCTGATTGTCTGGCCTGTTCACTGTGGGTTGTTCCCAAAGCAAAGAACCCATCTTGGCTTATCAGCAAGGTGGATTCGTGTGATGTGTGACCCTGCCCAAGGAATGAGTAAGGAACCACAGTGCTTCTCTGTGTATGCTGTGTGCATGGGAAGGATGAAAGAGGTAGACAGAGCAGTATATGAATGTAGGTTCTTATTCATTGCTATTTGCACCCCACAGGTTGCAAACGCCACCCCCAGTACAGCACTTACATTGTGATTTTAAACATGGGGGACCAGGAGCTATAAAAGTTGCTGCAAAGAACTACTCAGCAAATCCAGATTTGGGCTCAGGACACCAGTTTGTTTCTGTCTTTCTCAGAAACCTTCTTATCAAGGAGAACGATAAGCAGCACTCAGAATCGAATGGGCACAGGAGGCTGGCAAACTTCCAGCTCACATTCTCTGAAAATGGCTGGGTGCTGAGGTTTTGTGAGCACACTTCAATAAAGTGATTCTCATCTGTACATTTTTATTAATCTATCTTTAGCAGTACACTGTAGGGGAAAGATGCAGAACGGTCAACACACAAATTCATCCTTTAACATCTTCCAAAGCCTACACTACTTCTTCCTTAGGAATTTTCCAGATCCAGTTTGTCCTCTACCCCAACTCACCTTTTCTAGTGGATAACAAAAGATAATAATGAACCTAATTTTCATATACCTCCTTGCATGCCTTTGACAAGACAGAGGTGTGATCTAGAGAAACAGTTTTAATGTCTCTTAAAACATCACAGAGTTGTCAAAGTAATGCATAGTTTCCTGTCTTATCTTTACACTTCCATGTATGTAATATATGGAAGGGCTGGTAAAAAAAATCCTGCTTGTATTATTTACTCTGGGAGGAATGCTTTCTTCTCCCTCCACCGGCCTTCATCACAGAAAACTCATGAAGTTTTGGATGTATGTGGTTTCATGCTGGGAACTAAGGATGTGTGCACTTCATTAAATCTGTTCCATTACATCTCATGAGTTGTCAGGTACCTTTTGTTCCATTGTCCAATAAGTTGAAAGAACCGGATTTTGCGCAAATGTGTCTGCACAAAATGATGCAAATTTGCCCTTCCAAAAATGTGCAAATGACCCCAAAATACCCAACCCCAAACTGCATTTTCATGCCTTAACCTATAGGGTTTAAGTGAGGAATTTATTTTGTGTATTTCTATGACTAAATTTGCATGAAATTATGGAAAGTTCTAAATCTAATGCTGGAGTTATTATCCTCATCTGTTCCACCAACATATTCATTTTTGGAACTTCTGAAAAGGTCAACAGGTGAAAATGGTAATTCACTGAATAAGTTCTCCATACACCATACTCTTTATATTCATCAGATCTAGCTGTATGAACTGAAACATCAAATATTCACCAGTCATCAAATTTCATAGAAAGACCCAGATGACATTGTATGCCCATATTTTGTGTTTTCAACAATATTAATACTGTACTATAAACTTCAGGCAACAAAAATCAAATTGAGATGGGGATTCGTCCTGTTTTGCAATCCCAACTTTAGATTGTGCATGAATGAGAAAACTATTGCTTCTGCTAAGAGAAATGGGATATGGGATAGTATTTTAGAACCAGTTCGGAAGAGTCCACTTGTACATACCACCAGATGACTTGCACATGTGGAATGATCCCTGCAGACAGATTTATTTCATTTATTTACTTACTTATTTTGGTGGCACCTCAGTCAGCAGCAGGAATCCACACATTCAGATGTGAGTTTACTGAGTGATGTAACACCATGTGCTGAATTTGCAGGTATGAAATCGCCCTTGGATTAGTAGGCCAACTTCACCATCATGAAATTCAGATGGAATGGAGAAATAAATGCTTTTTGATCCCTATTGCAGCTAGGCAGTTAAGAATTCAGATAGTATTTGAGAAAACAGCTGCCATTTTATCCTTTAAACTCAGCCTCACTGTAGGACAAAGTGCAATTTAAATCTGCAAGTATTTCTCCATATGCAAATGAACAGATCTGTCCTTCCTTCCATCCTCCTTTCACTGTTCCTATCTGGATTTTTTTTTTAAGCTGTGAAATCCATAGCCTTTTTTTTAAAGTATGTTATTCAAATATTCTCAGCTTGGCATAGGTTTCATTCTTAATCACATGTTGAGATGCTGAAATTCCTGGAAGGAATGGAAATTACAAACCAGATGACTGTTATGAAGTTCATATCACCTCTTGAAATCTATATTGATGATGAAGCCCACAAGTGCATGGGAGAAAATCCTGATGTGCCAATACTCAAGTACCACTGGCTTAAGTAACCTGCAGTAATAGTTCTGTAATTGTGATGGTTATCTCTCTCCAGAATTAACTTGTTGCTATAAATCAAGTAGGCACTACAAAAGGACAGAAAATTTCCAGCTTGCTTGGCAGCACTAATAGATACTAATAGATGCTGAGAGGCACTGGAGAAAGCCCTAAGCTAGGAAGCTTGCTGTGTTCCAGTCACGCCTTTCAGTGCATTTGTGCAATATTTGCTCAGAACAATATTACCCTAAACGCTTTCTAATTATTCCACTGGATTAGTGAAAACATGTTATATTATTGACGGATCTTTTGCAATATTTATAAAACACGGAGAAGATTATGGCGGAATAAATAAATACATAGAGCTTGCCCAGCATTTAAATAATAAATATGCCGTCATTTGTCTTCCCCCTCCCCACAAGCTGGCTTAAATATATGGCTTTTTCAATAAATCTTTAATATCTCAGTAAATATTTATTTATTTGCTTCAGAAATGTAAGGGAATTATAAGAAGGCCTTCTAAGCTTTGGGAAGGCCAGGCAGCTGAAAACACAGACCACCTCCTCTCCACCTAAACTATACCCCCTCCTTGTCATTTGTTTTGTTGGAAATAACTACATATCTCATTTCCTGCTTTTCTCCCAGGCCTAGAGTTGGAATTGGTGTTTAACTATCAGGAATTGGCTGGCAGTCTGCCACAGGCATCTCCTAAATGAGCACACTCATGCATTTAGCCCCCTTTCCATTTCATAAACAGTTTATCTTTTGCCAGAACACACACACACAAACACAAGTCCAAGTTGTATGCTCATTTACGTGATCTGTTATAGCAAAGTAAAAAAAGACTTGGTTGCTACTACATCTGATGTTTGTACTCAAAACCATTCATGATTCTCCTTACAGCAGGATAAGGCCATTGATCTGCTGAGCCCAGTATTGCCTACTACTCTGACAGCAGCTCTTGGCAGCTTTAGACTGAGATCTACTCCCCAAAAAGTTACATAAGATTCTCTTTAACCAGAGCTGGATTGAACCTCTACTCTTATATATGCAAGCATATTAGGAACATAGGAAGCATCTTGTATTGAGTCAAAGCATCAGTCTGACTGATGGAATTATCTGCACTGATTGGCAGCAGCATTCTGGGGTTTTAGAGGAGAGTCCTTCTCTGGTCTTATGCTGAGAATTTAGCCTGGGACTTTTTGTCTGCAAAGCATGTATGGAGCTATGGCACCTCTCATAGACCAGGAAGCATACTTTCTTTTGTTTGCTTACCAGAGTCTGACTAAATCAAGCTTGAATAGGAACATTGCATTAAAGAGCCATTGGCTCATCTTTTACTGAAAAATTTCATCTCAGATTCCTATGAAGGGAGAAGGCTATCCATAAATCAGTGATCATACTGACTGATTTTTCCTATTCAAATTGACAACACCTGAAATCAAAGTTCCCCCATGTAAAAGAAACATGAGCATGAATCAAGCAAGCAACTTCTTGGGATGTCCACATGTTACCTTCAATGCATGTACAGTATGTGTATAGTGATAGCGGATTTGTACACTTGGGCAATTATTCAATGCAGTGGAGTGTACATATGTTTGTACAGGAATTTATGGGTGACAGCCTAGTTTCCATTTGCCCATTCAAGGACATTCCTTCCTAAAAGACAGAATAGGGCAAGTCTTACTAATCAAGTAGCATGAATACTAAAGTAACAATGTAACAATAGCATTAGGAATTTCTGCATCTGGAGTAAATAAATTACTTATTTTCTTTAATTAAAATAACGATGATGAAATATTGCTGCTTATTTCCTCAAAAAAACAAAAACAAAAACCCTGAGTGTTCAGTGGGTAATGCAAAAGGTACTGATTTCTGGAAAAGTTGCTAGATGTTTGTCTTTGTGTTACTGTTTTGTTGTAAAACTTTATGAACACAACCCATCCAGTGGCGTGTGTACAGATACATGTGTGCACATGTGCACACATATACATGCACGTATTACCTACTGGAGCGCCTCCTACTATTCAAAGCTGCATCTGGGTAAATATGTGAGATCAATTGGCTGCAATTCCTTCCTCTGCTGTCTTCTCCACTTGGTGCTTTTTATTTATCCCAGGCCTCATCTCCTAGGGTTGCCTCTCAAATCTTAAACTTCTCCCATGGAATTGACTCAGAAATTACACCTCAGACTCTCCTATGCTACCTCCCAAGAGCCAATAGAGTTCTGCTCCAGACCTCTTCCAGTGGACGACACGTTCTGTGGTTACATAGACTGAGAAGAGACCCAAACAGAACAAAATATGAGAGGCAAGAGCACTGAGGGTGACAGTCAGAAGAGAGCCTCATGCATCTGACAATTCCATGTTCTAGTTCGCATATAGATCTTTCACAGGTGGAGGAGGTTCTAGTCTTCAGATTTTTACCCACCACAAATACATGATGAACATGACATGGGAAGCCTCCTGTTCACACATTTGCTTGACTGAGATTCAGAATGTCTAAATATGGCTTGTATTATTGAACTCAAATGACTGGGAACAGAAGAACTGCAGACTGAAAGCAGAGGCATTCTTAGGGAAGAGTGCAAAAAGACAATTCCTGTAGCAAAAAGAAAAAAAAAACGCTATGGGTGACAGAAGAAACACACAATTGCTAAGGACAGGAAAGTAGCAAAAGCAAAAGCTGGCAGTAATAGGATCAGAATCCTGAAAGCAACTTTTCAGTGACTATCACAGAGACAAAAAATGAACTATCATAATGGCCAGTGCAAAGAAATAGGATGACAAGAGAAAATACACAGTGCCACTTTTAGAAGATCCAAGAAATCAGAGCAAAATCTAAACCTCAATTAGGTATGCTGAAAGACTAACAGGGGGCATACTATCAGACCAGCATTAGATAAGATGGAAACAATATAGGAAAAACTATGCCAAACAAATAGACTCTCAAAAAGGAGAAAGACACTGCAATATTAAAAAGGGACTGAAACCTGATCCAAAATTACTTGGGAGGAACAAAGTGTCAGATTTACATAGGATACCAATAGAACTATTCCAAGCTGCATAAAATGAATCAGTCCAAATCTTCACAAGAATTTGCCTACAAATATGGAAACAAAACAACCTACAAACTGGAAACATGGAATATACATTCCAACCCTCCCAAAAGGAGATGCAAAGGAGTGCAACAACCAAAGGACTTTTGTACTAATATCTAATGCGAGCAAAGTGTTGCTCAACGTGTTGCAACAAATAATTTTACTCTATATAGAATAAAAATGCCTGGTGTTCAAGCCAGATTCTGAAAAGGAAATGGTGCTAGAAATTATATTGCAAATATATGTTGACTCTAGAAGCAAACGGTAAAGCACCAAGAATTTCAGTTCAGTCTATGCTTCATAAACTGCAGCAAAGTCTTTGGCTATGTGGATCATGAAAAGCTATGGATAGTTCTGAAAGAAGTGGTTGTCTCTCAGCACCTTCTTGTCCTAATATATAACATGTATCTTGCATATGAACCTACTGTTAGGACAGAATATGCAAAACAGAATGGTTTCCTACAGGCAAAGACATCAGACAAGGGTGGACATTACCTTCCTTTCCCCTCAAGCTGTACACAGAAGATAGCACAAGGAAAGCGAGATTAGGATGAGAGAAAAATGAATGAAAATCAGCAGAAGTTGTGTCAGTTTAAGATATCCAGAAGATACTTTATTATTAGCACAACACAATGAACGTAAATGACTCCAGATGAAAGTGAAAGATCGTGCAAAAGCAAGACTTCAGATAAACATTAAGAAAACATAAATCATGACTACAGAAGAATCATACACCCTTAAGCTCAATGATGAATTGAAATTGTGAAATATCTGTCATACCGTAACTCAGGCATCAATTCAAGCAGAGACTGCAACCAAGAAATTAGATGAAGGTGAAGACTCAGAAAGGCAGCAATGAAAGAATTAGAAAAGCTGATTAAATGGTAAGGACATTTCACTGTAACTAAGACCAAGATCCTCTACACTATTCTATTCCTGGCTATATCCTTTCTGTAATGAGGGGCCCAAAACTGAACACAGTACTCCAGTTGCAGGCACACCAGAGTCGTGTAGAGTGGTAGTAATACCTCTCTTGATCTAGAAGCCACACTTCTGGCTATGCAACCAAGGGTGGCGTTCTCCCTCTTGACCACCGCATCACACTGCTGACTCATGTTTAGCCTGCAGTCAACCAGTATCCCGAGGTCCCTTTCACAGGTGCTGCTCTCCAGCCACTTGTCCCCTAACCTGTACTTATGACAACTATTCCTATGTTCCAAGTGCAAGACCTTGCACTTATCCACATTTATTTAGGAAGTTTCTATGACGCCCCATTCGCCAAAGCCTTGGGGCAGCTCACAACAATAAATAATCATATTATAAAAACAACATAATTTGAGACGACCTGGCCAGAGATATAAAATAAATAAATAATATTAACAATTAAAATAACATTTAAATAAAAAGGTCTTGGCCTGGCGCCGAAAAACAAATAACGATGGCACCAGGCAGACCTCTCTGGGGAGCGCATTCCATAGATTGGGCACCACCGCAGAGAAAGCCCTCCTCCGAGTACCTACCCTCCTAACGTCCTTCACAGAGGTTTCCTGGAGCAGGGCCTCTCCCGCTGATCTCAAGGGGTGGGC
Organism: Varanus komodoensis; assembly: GCF_004798865.1. Taxonomy (NCBI): domain Eukaryota; kingdom Metazoa; phylum Chordata; class Lepidosauria; order Squamata; family Varanidae; genus Varanus; species Varanus komodoensis. The sequence goes on from NW_025335941.1 coordinate 40,701,171, forward strand.
GGGCATAAATGGATGTAAGCACTCCTTCAGGTAACCAGGACCCAGGCCATTAAGGGCTTTATAGGTCATAACCAGGGCAGGTGACTTTATTGGCCAGGGCGACTTAGTTAATTTATAGTTTTAATTTATATTAAGTTTATTTATGTCTGTGAGCCACCCCAAGGCTTCGGCGAATGGGGCGGCATAGAAGTTTATTTATAAATAAATAAACCAACACCTTGAATTGGGCCTGGACTTCAATGGGAAGCCAGTGAAGCTGACGGAGAACTGGAGTCATATGAACATAACGCCCAGTCCCTGTCAGCAGCCTGGCAGCTCTGTTTTGAACCAATTGAAGTATCCGGACCATCTTCAAGGGTAGCCCCACGTAAAGCGCGTTACAGAAGTCAAGTCGGGAAGTCACCAACGTGTGTGCCACTGTCACCAGGCAGTCATTCTCCACTGAACGCCATCCTGTTGTCTCCTACCCACTTCCATAGTCTGTCCAGATCCTTTTGGATCTGGAGTACCTGCTCCTCAGTTGTGGCCACTGCTCCAGTTTTAGTATCATCTGTGAATTTGATCAGCAGACTGCTCACCCCTTCTTCCATGCCATTTATGAAAAGATTAAACAGGACCGGCCCCAGGACAGAGCCCTGGGGGACCCCACTTGTCACTGGCCGCCATCCCGATGATTCCCCACTAGTGGTTACCTTCTGCTTTCGGTCAGTCAGCCATGCCCTAATCCACCGGACAGGGCTCTGGTGTATCCCAAAATTCCTCAGTTTCTCCACCAGGATATCATGGGGCACTTTGCTGAAATCCAGGTATACCACATCCACTGCATCTCCTCCATCTAGCCATCGCAAAACCTTGTCATAGAATTCCACAAGGTCTGTCCGGCAGGACCTGTTTTTGCAGAAGCCGTGTTGTGTGGCTGTCAGCCTCCCTTCCCTATCTAGCATCACTAGATCTCTCTCTATTATGAGCCTTTCCATTGTTTTTCCTACAATGGACGTAAGGCTAACTGGTCTATAATTCCCCATGTCCTTTCTACTACCCTTTTTGAAAATTGGGACCACTGATGCCACCCTCCAGTCCTCTGGAACTTCACCCGTTCTCCACGTGGCCTCAATATGGAGCCATTGTGGTTCCTTCAGCAGAACTGCATGCTGAATAGGGGCAAATCTTAACCAATGTGCTGCATTTTGTGCTGCATTTTGCACTAGTTCCAGCTTCCAGAGCTATCTTAATGGCAGCCCCACAGATACAGTATGTGTGTGCATTAAGCACATGAGGACTGGGAGTGCTCACTCCTTGACCTTTTCCATCAGAGTGTCTTTCTGAAGAAAGCCTATTTTCTCATTCTATAAGAACTGCATGCACTGTGTACTCATGCCAGGAATATTCATTATTCCGCTATCGGGATGATTCACAGATTCTTCACTGCATGTTACAAGGATACTGCAAAAAGTAACTCCCTAAGTCACTTGTGCATATATGTGTGCACAAGATTTCCCTTAAAACCTCTGAAATGACTTGAAATCAAATGACTTGAAAGCAGAAAGAGGAAACTGAAGAGTGACAGAGCTTATCAAGGTGGCAAATGAGTTGAAAGGCCAGAAGATGGTGAGAGATGAAAAGACTGAGTATATTGTATAACAGGTCAAGGGAAACATCAGTGGAATGAAGTGGATGACAGGAAAAGTTCAAGTGAAATAGAATGACACAAGTACACAAATCTCAACAATTCAGAGTTTACATGAGACTAAACCTGAGAACAATGCCATAACAAAGGTGATGTCAGATTTCAGAGAAGAGGTGAATCTTGATCCTCTGATTTATCCAGTTGAGTTCATTCCTCTTTGGTACCTTACTGACAGCAAATATAGAACATTGCTAACACACTGTGTTTGCAAAGAGGCAACACACACACCAAACAAGCCACCTGTGTGTTTTCTTCCTGACAAAGCCTGCACATCATTTCAGGATATTTACCCAATGATTCTCCAGAGCCTTGCAGCACTAGCTCCATCAGGGTGGTTGGGTGGGAAATCTGACATAATACTGCAGAATACTTAGTTTTCTTTTCATGCCAATGATACCCAATCATTTCTACCCTCTAGTCATTGTCAGCATGATACCTTTCACTACATATGAAGCTCTGCAAACTGGTTAATATAGAGATACAACTAGATCTGAGAGTGTAGGAGTTCCAGCACTCATTGCAGAACTTGGGCAAATCAATGGATCCGCTTGAGAATAAAGCTCCTCAAGGAGATGATGCTCTGAGTGACACCAGCACTTAGAAATTCTGCCAGCTGTCATAGCCACCCACAGAAAGCCTCACCTTCCCTCTGGCAGCACCTGGCTTCTTCTTTAGAGAAGGTAGCAACAATGAAACCACAATGGCAAAAGCATTGAGAGGATGCTGTTGGTGACTATTTGTTCTCAGAAAAGTTACCTGCAACAATCACCTGAAACATTCTATCTGAAGCCTCACTCTTGGGATTCTCTGTAAACCAGCATATTGTCTCTCGTCTGCACTACTCCATCTTTAAATTGGGATTGAGTCCACCTCTCCCCCCACCACCCCCATTGACTACAATAAGAACTTTTGAGCTCTTATTGGAATGCATTAAACCTTTTGACTGTTCAACTTGCAATAGTATGTGTTCCTATTTAGGCTTGTAGAAATGATCAGTGCCAATTTGCAACCAATTCAGCAGAAGAATTACATTTACATGTACAGCTCTCAGTCCTTCAGAGAGCACAGCACACCACAGAATATCAGCTCCCAAGATTCTATTCTATTCTTTTATTGCTAGACCCCCTAAAATACAGGTCAGTGGTATAGCATTCTGCCACTCTTTGCTTTATGTTACCCATATTATACACAGAGACTGCTGTGAACCATATTATCTTGTGAACCTTAAAAATTAAATGCCCAATGCACAGTTAAAATCTATTTTTAATAGGATAGGATGGCCAATGCATGGCAAATAAATGGTGATTGTAAAAATGCAAGGTGAGCTGCCAAGGTTTAACAGCAACACAAGTAAATAATTGTTTATGCTTCCATTACATGGATACTGAAAACTCAGCAAATATGGTTTTAATAGCGATCGGCTGATAGTATATAGTGTGATTGAATCTAAGGGAAATAGTGAGAGGGATATAGATGCTGTAGTCATTGCATATCCATGTTACATTTTGATGGACATATACAAGAATGGTTCATGCTGTATAAGCATCCGTGAAAGGTAACTAATTCTAATAGTTTAGAAATCTTATGGTAACTTATTTTTTAAAAGTTAATGGAAGAAAAAATCACACTTCTCTATACCCTGCAACCACAGCCACAGAGGGAAATTGCTCAATTCTTCAGTCCTGGGCTAGTAAAGTTAAGCACCTTAACTTAAGAATGTCCATGGAAAGAATATTTCATATCCCGCTTCCTGCAACCGTTCCCCAGGCTGCATCCCATGTTGTCAGCATCTGGGACATGGGTGGCTGGCTATCAGGTCAGGGCACCAGGACCCAGACAAGCAGTACAATATACAGGCCCATTCCAAATCATAGTCAGGCAGTCCAGAGATCAAGGTAGGTAACAGAAGTGCAAGGTAGGCCAATCTGAAGAGAGCAGAGCAGTCAATGCCAGTCAGGAGTCAAAAGCCAGAGAGACAAGTCAAGGAGAAGCAGATACCTGAAAATGAAGCAGAAGCTGGAGCAGGTGAAGCTGGGCATGGTCCAGAAGAAGAAGCAGGAACAAGGGAGTTTCCAGAAGGCACAGGGAGCTCCACCAAGACCCTTTATTACAGAGACCACATCTGAAGGGAAGAGATAGTTCTTACATAGCTCTTCCCTCAGGTCTCCCAGGTGGTGCTCATAAGATCCCAGGTGGCTGCAATTGACTGTGGACCTAGTCCTGCAATCACCAGGGCTGCTATTCTGGTATCTGGCCAGAAGAGGGAGCGCTGGAGCTGCCCCAGAACCTCACATATTAAGGTAAATTGATACCTGATAAATTATTCTCAATAATGAAAAGAACTGTAATTGTCACCCATTTACACCAGCTAAATCCAGTAGGTATACCAATTCCCAGCAAGGAGAGGACCATAATGTACCTGCCTACCATATTCCACTGTTAAAACTGAGGAGCCTATTGGTGGGGCAACACCAATCCAGCACATATGTGACTAATAATAATAATAATAGTCTAAATAATGCGCTACTAAGACTGACCTTCAGCAGCATGTTCATAACCCATCAGTGAACTATGTCCATCAAAAATGGTCAGACCAATGGCAGGAAAACAATTATTTAATTTTATGCCACCAAGAACAAAATCTCTCTCTGCAGTTCCCAGCACTACATAAAAGCAGACCACACACATACATTTTCAGTATACACCATATTAAAATAATTTGATAGCAAAAGCAATTCAATGACACTATGCCTCCTAAAAACACCTCATTATGCCATTAAGTGCCCTAAAGGAGATGGCAGCCTTAACCTGGCACCAAACGAGATGACTGAGTTGCTGCCAGGCTGACCTCCATGGGAAGATCATCCCATAATTGGGAGGGGGGCACCATGAGAAGGCCTTTCCCTTGGAAAGCATTGTTAACCCTTTGGGCCTTCCCCAGAGGAAGCATTCAGAGAAAGTCCTCAGATACCAATTGCAGTGTCCAGCTGAATGTGCATCATTTCAGACGCACACTTTTAAGAATGAAAAACTCAGAGCCACTGTCCTAGAAGGACCAATCTGTCAGTTCGGATTTCTTAATCTTAGATTCTTTTCCTTTGGATTATGGAGCCCTTTTCAAATTTTGGCAGTCTTATCAAAACTGACCTGAAACTAAATGCTCATACGTTGCTGTCACAGACACTGCCTATGTATGTGATGAAGTAGATACTGTCTGGGGTGGTTTATGCCAGGACATATGAGTTTATCTATAATGTGCTGTAAGATGTTTTCAAGTTTCAGACTGGTTCTTGTTGCTTCAAAGCAGGCAACTTGCTCTGGTCTTTCTTCATTGGTGGCCATAACTCTAAGAAATCTGGTGCAATGATATGCTTACAACCTTGTAGTAAAGGGGGCGTGCCCAATAATAATAAAAAGTTGTTGTAATTTCAAGCCAATGCAAGGAGGTACTTGTGTCTGCTGCCAGTGTGAGAAGTTCATGTGGCTGCAGGGAGTCAAATACCGTGAGCTGATTTTTAAAAGGAGGAATGGAAATGTCATGCCCATTAATAACATTCATAGATCATCGTAATAATAATAATGCTTTGCACTCTTCAGGCACCTTCCACCCAGAGGTGTCAAATCATTCTCCAAAGGAGGGCTAGGCATTACCATCCCCAATTTACTGATGGAGATGGAAGAGCCCAAGGTCGCACACGAAGTCGTCGTGAGAGCTGTCTAGAATACCCAAATTTTTTATTCTGCGGTCTTCTGACAGATAGGCAAATGAGGATAATAATAAATGCTTTCCGAGTCTGTTCTTCTGGGAGCTCAGCAGATTTGGGAGGCAATTTTCCACCTTTAGCCCTAAGAGGGCAGGCTGATTATGACACCTTCCTTTCTTCCCTCTGAAGGCATTGACTGCTAATGGACACACACACAGTAATGGTCCTATTACCACCCAGTCTGGCAAATGGCATGATCCCAAAGGAGTGTCATCATTACCAGTAGATTAATGGCCATGGGGAGTGGGATGAAATGCAAGAACCTTGGACAGATGTGGTCATTATAGCAGGGGAAGGGATGGGTGAAACTGTCTATATCAGGTTCACATCAGGGTTACATCGGTTCACTCATAAGACTGTTCTATCCAATTTCCACATCAGTCTGTAACTTCTCTTTCTGAAATAAGACATGAAATTCACTTTTATTTTTGCATGCTGTTTATTAAGTCAAGTGCTTCTCATAAGATATATGGATTTATTTGTAGAATGAAACTCTATTTCTAAGAGCTGATTTTTGATACCAGGAGACCAAGCTTTGATATGAATGCCTGAATGGCTGTGAACTAATGTGCCACACAGACATACACACAAGTACAATGAATATGATTGAATGTTTTTCAAAATAAACATTAAGATGAGCATTTTTGCTTGGGCAGCAAACCCCCTGTGACCACTAAACAGCATCTAGAGGATCATATGATTTTTCAATCATATGGCTTTGCCATTCCAAACCCCCCGCCCCCCAGCTCCAATGGTACAGCTGGACTCCATGCTCTGAGTCCCTTTGCATCCCCCACAACCGGCAGGGAGAAAACTCTGAAAGCAACCTTGGAAAGGAGCCTACTAAGCATCGGGGTGGGGAGCAGAGATGGAAGGAAGCTAATGGCATCAAGATACAAGGTATCTTGGTGGTGTCTCAACCTCCTTTCCTTCCTTCCACTCAACATTGATGCACTTAGACAGCCAGAGCAGCCGTCTAACTGTTTCACCTGGTAAAAGGAGCACCAATGGCACTCAAACTCATCTGGGCATTCCTTCTGTCTTACATAGGATGCCTGTAATCCTATGTGTCTGGAAGCTTACAAATAGCCTCCTAGGATTGGGCTTGATTGAGTTCAGTACCAGATGCAGTCAGAAGCTGCCTGATTTTGGAACTACTTTCAGAAATCCAGTGCACAATTCCTATTGCCAGGCTGATTAGAAGTGGGTTCTGGCCAATAGAAATACCAATGTCGTACAAAGTCAGGAACCAGAGAGTGAAAACTGAAAACAGTTTCAGATTGTTAGAACTTGAATGGGATCCCACCAGGGTCTCCCCTGAACATTCTTGAAAGGACAGAGAAGAAAAAAAAGATATTCAGATTATCATTTCCCTGTCTCATCAGCCATATCTGCCCATATCTTCGCAATATCACAGCACTAGCAGCAGTGACAGCATTTCAAAGCTAGCAAGGGCGCTCTCTCTCTCTCTCTCTCTCTCTCTCTCTCTCTTCTTATTTATTGAAATACTTGGATATAAATTAACTTTTTCTGCTCAATATTTATCATTTTTTCACCTTTCTCATTGAAATGGAAACTGCAGCTGGTTTTGATTAATGGACTTAAAAAGAACTGCATAATTTTTTTCTGTCAACCTGGGAAGCACCTCTTCCAAATCCTAAGTTGGTAGGCTATTTCATAATGTTGTGTTCCTCAATGATTCCACATTGATTTTCTTCTTTAAAATCATTCCTGGAGAAAGCACTAGGTTTAGTATTAGGTGTCAGAACTGGGATTATATTTACAAGAGGTGGAGGGATCCCATAGTGTTATGTTATATGGCCACAAGTTTGTTTTCTTTCTTTCTTTCTTTCTTTCTTTCTTTCTTTCTTTCTTTCTTTCTGGTGCTAAGGCATGATTGCTAAATCTTAGGGATGGGCCAATCTGAAAACCATGAACTCGCTTAAGTTCTCCGTATTCCATCTTGTGTCCACATCAGATTGTGATGTTTGGATAGGTTTTTTTCCCTTTTCATGAAAATTCATGTATAGTTTGGTCTTTTTACATCTTTGAAATGTACTCATTCGTCTCCATTCTTCTTCATTCTGATTTTTAAAAGTGTGTTTCTAAACCTTATTCAAAAGGACACAATTTTCATGCGCATTTTTCAAACATGCATGTGCTGTGAGGCACCTCTCCCCCCAACAAAAAATCAAACTGTATGCTCAGAAATGTATGAACTTCAACCACAGATTGTGTCAACATCCATGAAATTTGTGAATTGAGTAAATCCCAATTGAAAAGAATCAACTGAAACAAATCCATCCTGCATCTTGACTGCCAATGTTTATGTACATAGCCAAACATTTTCCTTCCCCTTGTGTGGCAGTGCTGCCTTGAGGTTTGCAGAAGTACAAACCCAGTGGAGCTTTGCAGTTTTCAAAAGTACAAAAGTATGCTGGGGGAAAAGGCTAAGCAGAAATAAATCCCAGAAAATGGGAGTGCCCATGAAATGGTGGCTGGCTGTTAGGGAAGCAGGGGAAAGGAAACAGAGTAACCTGGAAGAGGACATGGCATGCTTCTGCTTGGATACTGAACTGCTTGAATTACTGAACCTTGGATACACAAAGTATGCACTCTACCACTGAGTGGTGGGCATTCCCTTGCATCACTACAATTTCAGCCATATTCCCAAAGAGCACTAATTAGCAAGCTCACCAAGATGTAAAGTCAGCTAAGAATAAGCGTAAGTAGATACCTAGTACCAGACAGCCTTTTAACCTCTCTGATACCTCGTTTTTACCAGAATACAATGCTAGTTTACTAATGCAAGAAATGCTACTATGCTAACATTATTCAACCCATCTCCTTTCATTAACACATTGTTAATCCCTGTAGATCTCCTGAATCTAAATCTGGGAATCACTTCTGACATAATGAGAAGAGAATGATCACAGACTATTCCAGGGTCATTTTGGCAATTCAACCATGTTTTGGTTGTTGTTGTGGCTGTTGGTTCCTGTAAAGGATGCTGCGCCGCCTCTGAAGTGAATTCAGAAATCCTTCATTATCAAGAGTGAAGGATTTTTCCCAAACAAATAAACTGCTAACTAAAGAATATGGGTTTATCAATATATCTTCTAGGTTTCCCTAATGGACCCAGGTTAGTTTTTGGAGTATGCCCATCTACTCATTCTGTTTTCTTGGCCATAGCCTGAATATAATCTTCAGGTCTGGTCTACTAGAAAAAATAAAATCAATAACACAGATTATTTCTTTATTTTTCTCATTTATGTATTGTGTTATCAGCTAAAAGCCATCAAGGCAGTCTACTGCAATTTAAAAAACAACAAAACCTTACAACAGTAAAAAGAGCATTAAAACTGTAAACAAACATTACAACTATACATTTTGAAAGGCTGAATTGAAAAATAATGAGTTTCTACACTCTCTGAAGGATAGAGTGGGGGACTGCAGTTCTTGAGGGAATGCATTTCCTGCTGTCATGAAATCCATTTTTCTCTTCTGTCTCATCAGCCTGTAAAGCTCCATTCAGTGAGGTTCAGCCTGCACATATTTGTCAGGCCATCTGCTTGTATTCTCTCATAATGTCCAGGGCTGCAAGACCTCAGCAGCATTCTTATTATTTGGGCTGAAGGAGTTCAGCTGAGTCTTTGTAAGAACTTTCTGCCGATACCCCTTCCTCTCAAAGCCTGAGAAGACTGTTGCTGTTAGCTTGTGGTTGGCTAATGAGAGTCAGCTTAGCATTGCCAGAGAGTTTTGAGTACAAACCTGCGGAGGGGTGACTATAGGTGGCCATTCTCTTTGTCTTCATGTATATTTGTCCCTTTCTGCTTGAGATTGCTTGTTTCTGGAATCCCATTCTGTTGAAGCCCTGTGACTTGATACATATTTGTTGTTTTGCCTTGCAAATAGTGTTTACAAAATATGTTCTCTTTCCTTGGATGTTATCTCTTTTCCTATTCTTATTTATTTATTTATTGACAGAGGAAAACCACCTATCATTATAAAATCATTGTGCTTCATTCCCATGAACCCTTGGTAGTCCAGAGGATTCCTCTTGGTTATTGCTACTGTTTTAGTTTTCAGGTTTAAGACATGGAAACATATGGCATCAGTTGGAGCCTTATTTCTTAAGCTCTAGTTGGAAACACAGCAAGAATTGCTATTGGGGCCCTTTCCTTGCTGAGATCAATTAGCTACATATACTACAGGGATGAAACCTGGAACTTTCTGCATGCCAAACATGTGTCCTGTCACCAAGTTATAGCAAAGAAAAACAAGGTATTTTAAAGCATTGTTCCAAATTCACACAACCAAACATGTTTCAACAATCCCACCTGTTTTTCCAGAGCTTCTCACAGACTAATTAAAATGGGAAATGTGCAATCATTCAACTAGCTGTGCACAGTATTCTGGAAGTTGCACACTGCTATAGTACTCATTCTGTATTCTCAAAGTATTACATGCCTAATCATTTCATTATGCATTCGCAGAACATCTGTATTCTCTCTGTATTATCTATAAACACCTTTTGCATGAAACCAATTAGTCTAATCTCGTCTATAATAGTATGATATCACCTTTTGTACCAAGTCCTCATTTCAGTTCAATTCTGATTCATTCTGGGTTTTGCTAAATCCCAGGATCCATTGCAATAAACTGAAATATGCATTTTTTAAAACCAACTTGGAGCAGTTGGAGCAGTATGACTGGAGCAGTATAAATCTGGACTAGCATCTTGCACCTACAGGTGACAAAACAGTGAATTATCCATGGCTCATACACATTTCAAAGTGGGCCAAAATCAATCCATAGATTCCTGTTATCAGTGCATCAAGCTGTGAAGATGTAGGTGGCAGGAAAGGCTCCCTACTCACAGCATCTAGTTAAGATTAGCCCGGATGAAATGGAGGGAGACAGGCATGGGACAGCAGAGGCATATAAGGAGTACAAAGGGTAGCTCAAGCCTTATGAGCTGATGGACGTTCATGGTGAGCCTGGGCTTTCCAAGCTTTCAGAGAGGTCATGGAAAAATCATGAAGAGCTGTGTTCAAGACAGACCAGATTTGTCTCAAGATCCATAACAGTTAGTAGAATTAGGCCAGCTGCACTGAACTGAAATCTTCATTGCATTCACAAATTTGTTCCCAAGACCCAGATAATGCTGACACAGCATCACCCATATCCTGTTTGTCAGAGCTGCTACCTGACCAAATTCCAACTGGACATCACTGAAAATGTGTGAGTACTCTGCACCTTTGAGGACCAAGCCTAAACTCTTTTTATAGATATTTAAATGCATCCTATCATTAAGGGATGATAGTGGGTAAAAACAAGGAAGGTGTAGTATATGAGGTGTAATATAGAAACATAGAAACAGAGCAAGTCAGAAGGGGTCTCCCGGGCCATCTAGTCTGACCTCTGGCACCAGCCGGCTCTGCTCACGACATGCCCACCATGTGGACGTCCAGCCTATCCTTGAACACCCGCACCGATGGGGCCTCAACGACCTCTTGTGGAGGTCGTTGAGCACTGAGGTGCAGTATGCACATCCAAATGAAATGCTCATTAATAGAACCTCCTTCCCATCATATGTGAATGCTTTGCTCATATGTGGATACTTTCTATATGATTTTGAAAAGACAAGTGAATTTGGAGACCTTCCTGAAGGCGGCAGCTCTGCGGCAGGACAGCGGGCTCCAAGAAAATGATTTTTTCCTCCAATGTTTGGACTTAGCATAAAAAGTATGTTTGTTTCAGTGATCACACCAGGACATATGTAAGGAAGCAGTCTCAGATGGATGCCATGTTATCCAAATAGCAACATAAAAACAGCTCTGCACTTTCAAGGTGTACATTTCTATTAAATGATTGGCAGTCTATCCAGACCCTGGTGAGATTAAAAGAGTCTGCTGTCTTTCAACCCTATTTCCCATGCTCACCTTTCCTCACATTCTTTTGTATTCAGCCTAGGCCTTCAACATTATCGGTAGGAATTTATTTTCTTTAAGGCCCCCTGGAATGAAACTAGTGCTGATTTTCCAACTAGGATTCACAGGAGAAATATGAAGCTAAAGGCATATTATATAAATAAACATGGAATGGGAACATGAGAGGCAAACACAGAGGCCTGGTGCCTTCTAGAGAGACAATACAGCATAACAAATAGTGAGTTGTGTTTTGCCCATGGCAATTTCCAGCTATATCAATAATTATATAATACAAGAGTCACTGATTTCTTTGTCATGAATCGATGCTGGGTTTTAAGTCACCTGGCTCTGCTGCTTGTGGTTGACAAAAAGGCATAAGGAGTATGTTCACTGGATAAGCCCAAATGTCCTTCTCAGACACGGGCTGGCCACAAAGCTACAGCAAGATAGAAATAGTTCTGTTTTATTGGTTGTCCCAATGATTGAGTAATTGTAAGTATACTAAGAACCACTTTAGATATAGCACAGATGTGGAAAGAACAGGAAATGCAAGTGCATCATGCTTCCTCTTCACCTGACCCTTCATCTCATTCAAAACAGGACTTTTGAAGCCATCCCAATGGGGAAATGTGTATACTCTTAATACAGGGCAAAATAATCTTCCAGGTGAGAGGATTGGAGACGTCTCTTTCACAGGAAGTGCAAAGCACTTATGCTTTCCATTGCCTCTACATCTGTCTGATGCCTGAAGCCAGACCTGTCTCTAAAAGCTAAAAACAAATATGATACTGGTATACAATTATCACTTTGTACTTGGTATGCAATCCAGGAACTGCAGCTTCTGCAAGGGATCCTGAAGCTGAAGTACATTTCTCAGATTGTGTAATACAGTTGAACATTCCACTTCTTGCTATGTGAACATTAATGTAATAGAGATAGATGACAGGCAGGCAGACAGACAGATATTAAGGAGACACCGTGGATTAAAAGAGGAACCTATTGCATCCCTTACTTTACCGCTGAGTCACAATTACCATGACAGGGCTTTTCACAGGATTTGAAGCCTAATCTCAGTAAAAGTGCCATGTTTGACACACTGACCTTGGAAGAATTATACAACTCTGTAGACTAGCCATTGGACAGCACATTGCCATGGCCAAGAGGACACATCCAAGCCCAAAGGTAGCACTCCACTGTCTCAGTGAGAGTTGTGCTCCTGGATTCATACAAGTCCAAGTTTGTCCTTTTTGCGAAGAGCAGAGCAGTAGGAACAAACCCACACTTATCTATCACAGAACTCAGAGTGTGGAACAAATGAAAGGTCTGTTAATAAGGCATATTACTCAAGTTAATGCTAAAGGATGCACTTCATGTCATTTTCCCACTTTCCACTGTGCTTTTTAATGTATTCTTATTTACATCTTTTAAATAGGCAAAGTTAAGTGCATTTGTAAAACATATTTAAAACCTGTATTTAAATAAGAGGCCCATTAAGGTGATGATTATATTCAGCACACATTATTTGTTACAAGAGCAGCTGTGGCACAGACTCCTATATATATTTCATACTAGTTTATTGACCTGATGCATAGGCCAGCCTTTACCAAGAAAGCCCAGATTCAACAGAAGGAAGAAATCAAATCCTTCACTTTGCAGAAACTGCAGTACTCAGTAAATACACATTGACAACTGAGTGTTCAATATCAAGGTTTTTATTTACTCTGCAATACATACGTAGGTGGTAGTGGTGGTGGTGGTTAGAATCTGACCATAATGGCTGACAATGCTAGGAATCATGGGAATTTAGGATCAATTGTACAGGTGAGTATTGGGCTGTGGGGAATCATACAGAGTTTAGGATATTAGAGATTATAGAATCATAGAATAGCAGAGTTGGAAGGGGCCAGGAAGGCCATCGGGTCCAACCCCCTCCTTTTGCAGGACATGTTTACACCATCCCACTCAGATGGCTGTCCAGGTTCTTTTTGAGTGTCTCTAGTGTGGAAGAGCTACCACCTCTCTAGGCAGCTGGTTCTACTGTCAGAGTTCTGTATCAATGCATGCAGTCTGTTCATGTTTCCAATGCAATAAAAGCTAGAACAATGACTGGTTCCAAATTTCTTCTTTGAACTTTTTTTCGGCAAAAGCCAAGTGGGGTGGAGCAAAAGTAAGACTTCCTCCCTTCCAAATTTCTTCCTTCCCAAGGCAGCAGGGTATACCAGGACTTAATGGAAAAACATGTGGCAACCCACCTTTCCCTTCATTCCCGAACAGAATTGTCCTGCCATTAATACCAGCAGTGAGGTGTCTATCAGTAGACCAAGGACAGCAATTTCCCCCACTCTGGGGAAAATATGGTACAACACAGTGTCATTCTAGTGCCATGGTATGGAAAATGGATCATCAACAGGAGCTTAGCAGCATGAAAGAAAAAAGCTGCCAAGGCTGGTGTTTCTTTTGGTAAATCTGAATCTGACATCTGCTGACAACATTTTGAACTGAATTAGGGGTGGACAACATCAGATATTTGAGGGACACGTCTTCCCTCAGACACCCACCCATCCTGCAGGCTGCACTCTTGCAGGTACCACACAACTGAAACGTGTTTGTGCAGTGGCAGCAGAAGACTTGATTGTCTGATGGCAAATTTTGTCAGCAAATTACCATGGAGGCTTGCAAAGGAGAAATTTAGCTTGTTTCCACATTCAGTGCCAACTTTCTGTATTTCTACTTCTGCATGTTTCAGAAGTAGAGTAAGGTTAAAAATACAGTATCTTAGGAAAGGAAAACAGTTCAACGACTTGCTTTGATTGTGTGTGCACTTCTGGGACTGATTCAAGGTACGGATTCTAAAGTATAAAGTCACACATGGTGTGAGATCAAAGTACCTGGCAGAGTGCCCCTCCAAATTGGAACCTACCTGGATGCTACATTGAACACCTGAATGCAACCTCTGAAGAAGGCTAGGAGAGAGGGTGGCAATGGGAGTAGTTGGGAGGACCTTCTTGGTGGTGGCCCACTGGTTGTGGAATCATCTTCTTACTGAAGTCTTCCTGACAGCAAGACTTTCTTTTCCCTGCTAGGTTAAGACTGTCCTTTATGCCTGAGTTATGCAATAGCATTTCATGGTACATTGTGGGAGAAGGTAAGGTTTCTGTCATTCTAGTGACATTAAAAAAAAATCTTTTTAGTGCGTGATTTTGTTTTAAATTTTGTATTTCTGAAATTCTAGATTCTTTTATTATATTGTGGTTTTTGAATTATGAATGAATTTTGTGAACTGCCCGGGAAGCTTCAGCTGTGGGGAAGCATAGAAATAAAATAACTGTTGGGGGCTGGGACAGAAAATGGAGAAGGGAATGTGTCCTGAACTGCAGCAGTCTGCACATCAGCATTTGCCTGGAGGCACCATTTGCCCATGACATTCTCTCCCTCCAACATTGCATGTGCTGAAAATTTTGGAGTATCACCAGAACTGCCCTTCTATGAGAGCTTCCCAAAAAGGCAAAGACTCTTCTCCACCTTCCTCCAGCCTGATTTCTGTTTCTAAACATCCAGACTGCTGCAGGTGGTACAAGAAGGTAAGAGAAAAGGAAAGCAGATGAAGGAAAGCGACTGAGAACAGCACCACAGCCTTCCTCCACCCTGGCGCACGCTTCTTGTAACGAGTAAGCCTCTGTATAGATTTCCAGCCATTAATTCCATTATTTAAATGTGAACCTGGGAGGGAGCGAGAGCTGCGTCTGACCCACGCAACTCCCCACAAACAGCAATTACCTGTAAAAGCTTCCCAAGTCAAATCTAATTAAACAGACAGAGAGGCATTTGGAAGCAGAATAGATGTTTTTTCTTCCTGGAAAAGGGGGAGGGAGACATTTGGGGGAATGGGAATTGCTGCATGCATTTCTCCTATGAGCCTGAACACAAAGTAAATAAATAAATAAATAAAAAATCTCCAAACAAGCACACAGATTCTCTTTGAAGCTATGGAGGAAAAAAGCTCGCCAACATGTTTTCTTGCCTAATTAGATTGCAAGCTGCCCAAGGCCTGGATTTGTCTTTTATTTCTTAATAAACAATGTTACATTCCCATGTTAAATATTAAGTAATATTATTGGTCCCTGTCTTGCAATCTTGACTTCAGGCACAGGTCCAACAGAAGCTAATGGGGGGTTAGATCAATTGCATAAAGAGTATCTGTAACATCAGTGGGCATGAGGGACACAAAAAGACATCTCCAGAAGCCTCTAGCACAACTGAAGTTTGAAGGCAAAAGCGCCAATGTGAGCTCCACATGTTAGTAGTAAAGAGCTCTCTCACACATTTTGCAAGACTGGCCTTGTCACTAGGCCAACATTTCTCAGCTGTATGAAAGCAGCCCCTTCTTCATTTCTAGGTTGCTGATTTGCCAGGTTTTGATTGGCCTGTTCTTTTTTTGTTCTTTTATCACATGCAGACTGACTGCCAGTCCAGGTAATTAAAAAGCTAATGACTTCTTGCAGAAACCTCAGACCGTTTCCCATGACATTACCAGTGGCATAGGAACATAACTAAAAACATGGAAACATTGAACAATATTTGCATATGCTAATTTATGTGTACAGATGGAAATTTAGGAATACTTGTAATTTAATAGAAATGCAATATGTTTCACTCTAGTACTGAAGACTTTGACCACATGACCTGTGTGTCATTCAGATGCTCTTGTTGAGCAACTTCGTGGCTCAGCTTCTTCTGTTGGTTATATATGCTGTACATCAGCAGAATCCCTAATCTGTCTCGAGTGCCTAACACAAGGTACAAACTCTCAAGGCCTGCCTCTGAGTAAACACAAAGCCTAGAGAGGGAGACCATATTCCTGTAGACCACAGTCACCCGCTCTCCAACCCCCAAGGGGATGTTGGTGCTGCACCAAGTTCCCAAACGGGCACAGCTGCAAGAGGGTAACTCCTCCCATTTCTCCCACCCCGGCCTCCATAACACAGGCCAGATTGGCCCCCTCAATCACAATCAAGTCATGGATGAGAGAGGTTTCATTTTGAGCTGACTCAGCATTCAGTAGCATCAGTGCCAAGCCTGAAGGTAGGCAGGAATCTTCCACTTGGGGGAACTACCAGAAGAATGGACAGCAGTCAAATATCTCAACAGTGACAGTGTCTCCAAACATGTGGCCTGAAAGAGGTGGAAATTTTGAGATGCAGTGGTGCCTGTGCTTGGCTTGATAATTAGCTGGCAGAATTAACCAAGTCTGGAGTTAAATGAGTTCGCAGGTGCAATATTTCAAACCTGTGATGCTATCAGGATAGGAATAACATTCATTCCCAAAGAAACAGATTAAAAAAAAAACAAAACAAGTAACTCTCCCGCTCCCAACACACACACATCTCTAGAAGAAACCCTCTTTGTCCAAAGGGTTGAACCGTCTGTAGTGTCTCTGAAGTATCTATTTTATCTTTCCTTCCATAATGCAGTGTCATAAAAGTGTGTTTTGCTGCAATTGTGCTTTCAGTAGGAGTTCAATTCTTAAAAGGTGGCCACTGTACTGTTCTATGGACCTGGCCTGTCAAAAGAATACATTTAAAGTTTAGAACAAAAAGACAAATGAAAAAAAAAAAAAAAGCCAAGAGCCAAGAGCACTGTCCTTGAGGAAGAGACCATGAGTATGTGCAAAGCACAGAGCTTTGTTTGCCAATGTAATCAATGTTTTGTTTAGACAATTTCTTCATCAGGACCACTTATGTCTTTATATATTTATTTCATTCGGATTTGTATTCCATTCCTCTAGATAAAAGGTTTTAAGTATATAGCAAGCTCAGTGTGGACATGAATGAAATTGTGGTATTATATTATAAGGTGGCTAGATAGAGGGAATGTAGTGGATGTGGTTTACCTGAACTTCAGCAAGGCTTTTGGGGAAAAAATGCTGCATGATATCCTAGCAGAGAAATCGTCAAGCTTTGGGATAGATCAAAGCACTGTCCAAAGGATTAGGACATAGCTGACAGACCAAAAACAAAGGGTGACCATCAGTGTGGATTCATCAGGATGGCAGCTTGTGACAAGGGGAGTCCCTCAGGACTCAGTTCTGGGACGGATTCTGTTCAATCTTTTTATCAGTGACCTCCAGGAGGGGATAATCAGTCTGGTGGCTAAATTCGCAGATGATACCAAAGTGGGGGCAGTGACCACAACTGAGGAGCAGGTGATCCAGAACCAGAAGGATCTGGACAGGCTGTGGAAGTAGGCAAAGGACAACAGGATGGCATTCAATGTGGATAAGTGCAAGGTCTTGCATTTGGGACACAGGAATAGGTGTCACAGGTACGGGATGGGGGACAAGTGGTTGGGGAGCAGCATTCATGAAAGGGATCTCAGGGTACATATTGACAGCAGGCTAAACATGAGCCCACAGTGTGACACAGTGTGGTTAAGATGGAAAACACCACCCTTGGATGTATAGCCAGAAACATTGCTTCCAGATCTAAGGAGGTATTGATAATCCAGTTCAGGGACATAGCTCAGTTAGAACTGGTTCAGCACAGGGTCACATGAATGGTAGCCGTGTTGGAAGGGATGACATATAAGGAGAGATCTGGGTCTTTTCAGCCTGAGAAGAGAGAACTGCAAGGGCATCCTTTAGTTACTAATAGGTATGTGAGGGGATGTCATGTGGAGGATGGCCGCGACCTGTTCTTTCCTGCAGTGGAGGGCAGGATGCATTCCAATAGGCCAAAGCTCAATAAAACAGGCTTCAGGTTGGATGTCAGGAATTATTTCCTGACAGTTAGGACCCCTAGGATATGGAATGGGCTTCCAAGAAAGGTGAAAGAGCCCCATCAATGAAGGAGTTCAAGGAAAGACTAGACAACCACATGTTGGAGATTACAAAAGCAGAGCCAGCTGGAGCTGGGGGTCAGACTAGATGGCCTGGAAGACCCCTTCTGACTTGCTTTGTTTCTATGTAATCTTGAAAATTGGAAATGTAACATATAACACTGAAGGATGTATGAAATAGTGGTACCCTTAGCTTAAAATGCATCAGTAACAGTCAATAAAGACCACTGATGTTGACCTCAGGGGTTGTACTGGCCTATATACATACTTCCAAAATATAACATGAATATGGGAAATGGTTTTTAAGGTGTGCAGGCCCTAGATTATTTAGTTTGGATCAAATCCCTCCATTGGTTCAAAAAATGGGATTAGAGGGTTAGGGAGATTTTCCTCCAGATTTGTGTAAGACTAGCTCAGATTATAGATGCTATTCAATTGCCAACATGGATAGAACAATTTCAAGCCTTTCAAAGGTGAATGGTTTTGTTTTGTTTTCAGTTTTTCATTAAGTGTTCATCTATAACGTCTGTTTTTAGCATTCAAGGAAACATACAAAGAGTAGTAATACTAGAGGAAAAAAATGGACTATGTATGCACACAAAAGTTAGCCTTGACAAGCTTTTCATTTTTCTAGTAACAGAAGTAATGCCATTTCTAAAAGGAAAACAAATCCTGAAGGATATACTATGCAGATTTAAATGTAGTGCCTTTGATGCTACAGTAGATAGTATAAATCCTAAACAGCAAGATTTTTACCCTGATCAAAAAGCATACAGACTGATCCTGCCTTTATATCTCTTTGCCTTCCTTTTGGCTGAAAAAGCTGCAGTTCCTGGGCCACTTGCTGCCAAGTAGTTCCAGCAAAAATTGCAAAAATGGGCCACAGCACAATGTACTCCATAAATGCTCGCATATGACTGAAATCACTGGGGATTAGAGACACTTAAGCTGCAGTTTACAGTCCATCAGCTGTCCTCTGATGGTCAGTAGGATTTTGCAGAAATGCTAATCTGCTGGTGGGGTGGCTCTTATGTCTCTAGAGGAGTACCATCAGGGTAGATGTATCACCAGCAGTCATGCAGGAAAGGGCAGAAATGTGTTACAATCTGCTCAGTCAAGGAGCATTTTTGTGTTTGTTTTTCATAAACACACCTTATGTAATAGGCACATACATGCAAAATATGCAAGTTTAAAAGCAGAACATGCATGCATTATGCATACACTACTGAAACAGGCTTTTAAATTGTTTTTTGGTACTGAGACATGGTTATGGAATGAGCTTGGTCTTTGAAAAAAAGATGACCTTGGTGAGATCAAGATTGACAGACCATTTCCAGGTGGATCAAAAGGGCTTTCATTTGCTGCCAAGGCAAAGAAACAATCCCACTGCATCATGTAGTGGTTAAGAGCACCAGATTAGGACTCAGGCAATCTGGGTTCTAGTCCCCTGTAGGCCATGGAACCAACTGGGTGACTTTGGGCCAGTCACAGACTCCCAGCCCAACCTACTGCTATTGTAAGGATAAGATGTAAAGAAGGTGGAAGTGAATGATATAATATGCTTTGAGGCTGTGATAAGAAAAAAGTGGGATAGAAATCCAACAAATAAATGAATAAATAAATATCCCCAGTCCTGAAGCTGGCATAGCAACTTTTTCCCCCACTGATGTCACTGGGGAATGAAGGAAGAACCTACCACCTGACCTGGCCTAAGTGAACTGGCAATGCTTAAGAATGCATGGTTCTTCCTCAGTGGCTTCTGGTCCACCCCAATATGATTTCTCTGCCCAGTTTGTGGTTGATGATGATCATCATTGCTCACAATTTCCTGGTTTTGCAAATGCTGTAATGCACTCCTGGAAATCAAGAGGACTCACTTATAATGAAGTGTAAGACACAGGTCCAAGCAGTTGCTTTTTGGGAAAATTTTCTGCTATAATTCTGAAAAGCAATGAGATGTTTGTCACATAGACTGAAAGATAAATTTGACAGTGCAGGGCATTTTTTCAAAAAGGCTAAAACATTAGAACTGAGGGAACAGGTAAAAGGCAGGATATAAATCTAATACATAAATACATAAATAACTAACCCCTGGCCTCTAATAAAAAGTTACTGCCTCCAACATCAGCAATAATCCCAAATTAAGTTTTCTCTGACTTTTATGATTGTGAAGTCTCTGTGAAGTCTCTAATTAATGCAATTAGAAATAAGAAATCTAGAGTAAACTGGTTAAATCAATGCTGAATCTCTGAAGTTTTCTTTCAGGGTATGTTCAGCCCACTCCTCAGCTTCGGCATCCTTCTTTTACTACAGTTCCCTTACTTCAAAGGAGTATTCTTTTGGTCTAACGTCATGTTACTTCTGCTCTTAATTATGCATCCTCCAGCTGCAGCATCTGTAAAGTGAAGCTATAAATCTAACTGTTCGGGCCTTGGTCCCACAAGTTTTCTCTCATCCCTCTCTCAGCCACATGGCTTCATCCTTCTCTCTTGGTTTCCTGGTCTTCCCTATACTGAATGAACCCCAGTGCTTCCTCTTGTTCATTGAGTTCAGGATTCCACACCCACCCATCAAAATAACTTCTCCATAAACTGTTCCTCTTTCAACTCTATTCCCTGGGGCTATCCCTCCAGGATCCATGAGCTTCCTGTTTCTTCTGTAGGAGTCTGCCCATCCTTTGAACTTCCATACCCTCATACAATGGGCTTCCAGAACCAGACTCCTTGATGTTAATCCATGGATTTGTACAGAAATTCACAGCAACATTGAAAATGTTCAAAGAGAGAGTTAAATGAGAATTCATGTTAAACCATTCATAAGGCAAGTATGACATGTGTAGCTACCTGAAGAAAATTCACAATGGTTTGGAACCAAGAAGCTATTAGCTTAGGCATATCCCATGGGGTTTAAAAACAAATGATTTTTTTTTTCCTTTGAAGAACTATCATAGCACAAGCTTCTTTTGGAAACCCTCTCAGGTTCAAAAGCTTGGGCCTGCTGAACTAGATGGATAATTCTTTGGATCCTCGCCAACGTATCAATTTTGGTTTCTACAAAATAATTGTGTCAACCAGCTCCAAGTGGGATGAGGCCTGCAGCTTCAAGATAGCCTTAGTTGCCCATTGTTTCTGCCTAAGATTCCTCTAAATCAGGGTTTTGATTATTCAGGCGTGGAACTGGCAGCTAACTAAAATACCCTTTTTAAAAAGGTACAACTAAAGAGCAGTTGGATAATTTACACAAAAGGGTATTTTCTCAAGCATGTAAAAGTGAGAGATGACTAAGAGCAGAATCTATTTATCAACAGCCCATTTAAACGGCAGGGATCTGAAGGTTTATTTAATTTAAAATGAGGGCCCTCCTGCTTATGTTAAAAGGCTTCATAAGAAGCCGTCTGTGTAAAAATGGGATATCATGTTTTTCCAATCTGCTCTCCCCATGTTGCCACAGTTCAGACAGACTTCATAACAGGAAGAACCTGACTGTTCACTTTTACTCAAATATGTTAACACATTTTGCAAGTTAAAGAAAAGGGCACATTGGCTGGGCCAAGAAGAAAGAACAATGATTGTCAATTCTGATCATGGTTTTCAAATGTGTCATACTGCAAATTGGGATATATGAAAATTTCATTTTGCTTTGCTTCTAACTTAAATTGGCCCCAATCACATCCACAAGTATGAAAACAAGCATATTTTGGTGGGGGCCAAGTTCCATGTGGCCAATTTTAAATGTTAAAGAATGTACACTTTTAAAAAAATATTAAAATGCATATTTTCAGACTTTAAGCTATGGGGGAAGTGCATTTGGTGCGCACTTATACAATATGTACCAAAAGGTGTGATTTCCCAGTTCAAACTAGAAGAAAAACAGATCATAGTCTAAAACATGAGTATAGAAATCTGAGCTTCAAAGTGGCATCCAAACAATCTCAGTGATCTAAGCACTGCTGATCCTTCTACCCCTAGTCATAAATGCATATTCTTAAGTAGTAGTTTCCCTTCCCTTGAAAATGTATGTGCCGTAATGCTTAAATATCACTTATCCAGCAACTGTAACTTGTATACATACCCCAGAAAAATATGTTCTTAATGAAAACCTGATTAAACTGATCATATAACTGCACATCATGCACCAAATATATCACTGGTTTATCCATGCCCCCAATTATGCAACTATCTTAAGCCCAGTACATAAAATTATACAACTTCCACTGCAAGAGCAAAGGTTAGTTTAGTGAAGAAGAAATATGTTTCCAGCTAGTACTGTGCAGGGTAGCCTTCTTTGAGCTAAATAATGCATGGGCAGCATCTTCTCAGGAGTGACAAATTAGTGCTTCCACAAGCTGCAGATTTTTAAAAAGCTGTTATCTAAAAACTACAATCATAATAGAGGAAGATAGTGGTAGAATGGTCTTTTTGAATGGTATTTTTGAAACTTAATGGATTGGTTCACAAACTTACTGTGGAAATATGCAGAATGGCAGTTGAATCATTTCCAAATGAGGGGTTTTTTTTTTAATTTAATGGATTGATTCATAGCAGCAGTGTAAGAACTTATTAGAATGTTGCAAAGTGTCCTTGGTAAAAAAGATGAATACATTTATCTATACAGAACTTGTTAGCCCTATTCAGGCCTTGTGATAACTGCGTAGAAGCAACATGCATAAGAGATGGGATTGTGCATGCCTGTCCTAATCGCAGTGTCTGTGACCTTTCTGTGTGCAGCACGGCAAAAATCATGTTTGTTTAAGGTGCAATCCTAGGCATCTTAGGTCAGGAAAAATCCCTGCAACTTCCAGCATTTCCTAACCAACCAGGCCTTTGTCTGCCTTTGCAGCATAAATAGAAGCCTCTGTGATCAGGAACCCATAGAAAGGGTTCTACTCATATTCAAATAAATATGAGTAGTAGCTCACCATATTTTAATTGGAATTTGCTCTGTTCACAGCACTAAACATGAATGTGAACGGGAGCACAATTTTCAAACAGTTATAAGATAGTTTCAAGCTTGAGATTGCATTTGAAAAATGCATACTTGAGAAAATCTTTTCTTAGAAGTGCACATTTGTCAAAATAGTTTTTCACACTTTAGTCTATTGGGGGAAAGTGCATATCTGGACATGTGTTTTAAAAGAAAAGTCCATATTGAACAGTGTACTTTTCCTGTTTGAAATAAAAGAAGATCCAAGCACAATTGAGAATGGGTGTGAGAAAATGAAATCTTAATGTGGATTTTGGCACACCTTTGCATAAATGATCCTCTCATTCCTATTCTAGTTATGTTTAGATGCTAAGATCAGTCCGTGATTTGAAAGTTCAGGACATAGGAGACTTATGCAGTAGCCAGCTACCCAAGTCTGAATCACAGTTGGGTCAATTCACTTTGCATCAAGCTTGGTCATCCTAGAGAAGTACAAGGAATTTGTGTGGAACGTATCATTACTCTGGGGGAAAAATGCTGTCTGAGTCAAATGAAGAGGAATGAACCGGCTAAGCAAAGAGTCCTTTTCTTCCTGGAGTTAGTCATTTTAGGTGTCTAACATTTCTACCAATGAAAAATACTGCATAAGCGGCAGCGCCAAACAATACTGAAGACACCTTGAAAAGAGATTTTAATGCTATGCCATTATAACAACTGACATTTTTACTACACAGCACGTATGGTTACAGAATAATGTGTACAGGTTTAATGTCTCAGTATTGTAATATCGAAGGTGGGGTTATTGAATATTCAATTAAAATTTAGTTTAGGACAGTGGTTTATTTTAATTAACAGCTTTTACTTTCCATACTCTACCCCATTCCTGCCTTTATACCTGGACAGACTGAAATAAAGAATGACTGCTCAGTAGGTAATGTTTCATCCTACCATTACAAGAGCAAATGATTAAAAAAATTCCTAAACTTTCTGATTTCCTGCAGTCAAATACTATGCAGGATTACTCAAAAGCAGCACCCACTGAAGTCAATGGTCAATGGATCACCAGACAGGACTCCATGCTGAACGCTTGTAGAGATGTGCGAGGTATTTGTTTCACTTTTTTTGATCAGGATGTACCTGGTTCACACCTGCACTACCAATCATGGACTTGGAACCATCTGTGGTTGAAAACTATATGTGAGCTTTCTGATTTTCAGACTTCTCCAAATTTCTGGACTCTTCAAGTGTATTCAACATTATGCATATATATTCTGGAAAAATGGGCAGCACTGTGCAGATCAATGGAAAAGGCATATGTGCATTTTAAAGAGGTATGTATATGGAAAAATGCACAGGAAAATATACACAGGAAATAGATATTTTTTAAGTTCATGATCTGATTTGGACTCGGGGCAAAATGAGCTTCAAGATGCAAGTTGGAGAACTTAGTTCAAATTTCACTGAATCACAGATTCCCTAAATGTGTGTGTATAAAATAATTGTCAATGGTTTTTAACATGACCTTTGTTTCTAACCTCTGTTCTAATGATACAAGAAAAACAGGTCATGAGGTATGTTGCATCAAGGCAGAAAATTTTGAAGGAAGGCCTAAAAGGAATGGTGCTGGGGACAGCATGACATATTGTTTAAAGAAAAGGAACAATCAATAATCAGCTTTTTACACAAAGTTGTGATGAGGAAAAAGAAATAGGTACAAGTTGTTTTTGGCATCATTGTATGAGGAAAAAGAACAGAAGGTCAGGTATCAATCTCTGATTCAGGTAATTATGAATAATGTCTATTGAAATGTAATATGTACCATTTGAAATTGCCAATCCCTGTTCCATTTTTTTTTGTAAAAAAATACAAGTATTTGGAGGTATGTTGTTTGCTTCCCCCTGCCCCCATTCAATTAAGTAAAACAGACAATTACATCATAGTCTGCTTTGTCCAGACATTTTAATTTAAGTGAATGGTTCATTTTATATATGAGTATTTGCTTTGTGTGATTGTTGTGTTTCAATTTTTTATGTTTTAGCATTTTTCATTATATTGCACTTGATATTTTTTGATATTTTTACTACACTTTTGTATGTTGTCCTAGCATCTGTAGATAAAGGAAAGCATAAACATGTACTCTGTAGAAACATAAATAGTAAATGTACACAAATAATTAAAGCTTCTAAGTATTTATATCCAGCTGATGCCACATGTTGGGCTCCAAGAACACTAAAATGTACACCTGTCAACAATGTATGCCAGCTTTAACCATATATTTTATGTAAATTGTGATCCTTGGCAGAAAGAAGTATAATTAGTGGCAGATTTCTTGTATCGATAAAAGCGACTACTTTCCTCTTTATCCAAAGTTTCCACAGATTCTCAAACCTCTCCTGTGACATACTATTTGAAGCTTGATTTGTCAATGCATTTGACAGCATTAAAGAGAGAGAGAGAGAGAGCGGGAGGGAGGGAGGGAGAGAGAGAGAGAGAGAACTAGTATGCAAGGCAAACTGATAGAAACGTTCTGTTCAGTCAGTTTTGAGTACAGCCAGGGAAAGGGATTTCTCGTAGACGTGCATTCCAGCCTCCAAGGGGGCCCACAGCCAGAGGCACACTTCCAGGTGCCTTGCTTCCTCCTCCTCTCCAGCAATTAGCACTCTTGTACATTTCCATGAGATGAGCACCATTTGAATTGACAAACTGGGATTTCTGCTGTGCACTTCACACTTCAGCATAGCCTTGCCTCAGCTTTGAAAGCCGCTGCATGTTGCCTTAGGGTTTGAAACGAGCAAAGACGAGGAACATGAGCCCAGGTCTCCTGTCAGATGGCTCAATCAAAGGCAATATTAAACAGAGTGGTTTTCAAAACCATTAAGCAGGGGCACTGGATGGCAAGAAAGAAGACGAAGTTAATTTTTATTATCATAGCTGTGCACAGCTGGAAGACGGGTCCTAGGAGAAGCCATTTTCTTTTTAGTGGCTTATGCAGCCTGTCCCTTTGCAGGAGCTCATGCCAAGCAGGCAAGGCTTCTTCTTAAGCTCATAAAACGCAAGTTTTGCTTCTTCCACACAATCCACCAGATGTTCAGTTCTGAGTGCCAAGGGCGGCTCCTTTCTAACACAGCCCTGTTCTCATCCCTTTTACATTGTTGTCATTGCTAGGTGTACACAGATGTCGTGTCCATGAAGCTTATCCCCCTAAAGTTAGCTATTCAACTGTAGGGAAGGATCCCTTTCATTCAGTTTGGAATGGGCTTCACAATTACAAGTTTTCGTGGTCAGCATTTTGATATAAGCCTCACATAAATATATTCGGAAATAAGGAGGCATGAGAAATTCATTTCAGTTCATTTATTACGAGAATTTATTCTATTCACACCTCCTGAATATGAGGGCAATCTGTGGTCAAAGCTCATACATTCCTGAGTTTGCAATGATATTTGTTGGCAAAATTGCATTTTAAAAAGACACACGTTGGAAAAAAATATGTATGAAAAATGTGAACTGTAAGTAAAATAAGTGTGCACAAACATTCTTTAATCCATGGAAGGAGATTGCATACTTTTGAATGTACAACCTAATATGTTCCAAGTATGCACCCACTTTGCTCATGGAAAAGAACAAAAAGCTCTCAAAGCTGATAAACACATGAATCAGAATGAGCTATGAGCAGAAACTTGAAGAATCCTAACAAGCTTGGGTTTTCCTGATTACCACACTCCTGAAAGTGTTGAGGGAGGTCTCCAACCATGGGAACAACTTGAATGAAAAGGACAAGAAGGATGACTCATCCAGAGAAGGAACTTACCACACAGAAGGCTAGTCAGTCAGGTAGGTCCAGCTGTTTTAGATTCTAGGTCCATCAAGCCCAGTCAAACTTGCCTATGGTGTAATACGATGGAATGGGACTAACAGTTCAACACCTAAAGGGCTACAACATCTCCATCTCTAAGGCAGGGGATATGTTGTTGCTGTTGTTATTATGTTGTTGTGTGCTATCAACTCATCTTCTACCATTGTCAACGCTATGAATAAAAAGCCCTCCAGAATGTCACATCCACAACAACCCCATTCAGTCATTCCAAGTTCAAGACTGTTGCTTCCTTTATGGATTCAATCAATATCATAGTTGGTCTACTCAGATCTGATGTAATCTATAAGAATGACCCAACAACTGTAGGACTCTAATCCTATAAATGTTTACTGGAACTATGGTCAATTGAACTCAATGGGCTTAGGTAAATTCACACATACGGGATTGCAGTGTAAGAACTTTAACATAAAATCACTTCTGGATGGGTCATGGACCCACGAAGCAGCTGGCTTTGTGCAACCCATGGCTGAGTGCTGGCAGTACATGTCTGCAATATCACAGCATCTTATTTGGCACTGCAAACTAGAGAAGAAGTATTAGGAGGAATGATGCTCCATTTATCATGCAGCCAGGCATTGTGAGCTCATGTGAAAGAACTGCAATTCTATTCTGAAAGAATGGCAATTTTAGCAACATTCCTGTTGGATTGTACGAGTTGCCCTCTATCCTTACTGGAGCACCATAACTGCACACCATAGCTGCCATTGCCAGAGACTATTTGGACCATTTTTGGCAGTGGGATAAAGGAGGCCCAAATGTCATACTCTCAGAGCCTTCCTGCATCCTGATTATCTATCCATGCCCTGCCCCCTTTGCTTCCTCTTGGAACATGCCTGGTTGAAGGTAGATGTGGCTACTCAGTGCACAATTTACATTCTCAAAGGGACACTGATACTACAAGTATTGCTCCAGTGCAAAAGGCTGGGTAGAAGGCACTCTAATTAGAACATTCTGTTGTGCTCTGGATCCTACCAATTTGCAGTCACTGCCCTATTGAACAATAAAAAACTGAAATTTCTCAGAAAAAGAAGACCCTCAGAATTGTGTGCAAACTCACCTGATCGCCATCTAAGTGCCCGTTTGCTTTTCTGTACCCATCCCATTTCCCACCAAATCTTTGCTTTTGATTAAAACAAACAAACCTATATGATTTGCTTAGACCTTGAGAGTGCAAGGAAAGGCCATTGAATGTAAATAGCTGCATTATTTAGGTTTATTGAACATCTGACACTGGGGAATGTGCAATTCATGAAATTTTCAGTAAGGGAGTACAAATGAGACAGCCCAATACATTTTTAAAATGTGAATGTTCAAAATTTTATACATTGAATGCAAGTGGTGACTCTGGCCATATATGGCACAGTTAATTTAAAGTGAAGCTATTCCAGAAAAGCAGCTGTAAAACTGGCACTGCATATTTACTGACCCTGGAAAATTTCCAGCTCAGATGTGCTTGAATTTGCTTTAAAAATGCTTTATGTTCTTTTTCTGTTCTTATCTAGAGAATTGAGTTTTTGAGAGTCTTTCTAGTCTTCTTCTTATCTATCCATATATATATTATTACCTAAATATATTATTCAAGTTAAATTCCATATTTAAGTAGCAAGACTAGATTAATAGGAGGTTAAGACTCAGTCACAAGGATAGGACAAGGCAACTGTCTCATCACTCTCAGTAGCCTGAAGAAATCGATTTAGCTTGAGTCCTTAAGACCATGAGTGAAATCTGGCCCACCCGGAAACCTAATCTACCCTCCATAATTCCCTGTATAACTAGGACCCCTTCAACTAAACTTGCCCCT
Organism: Varanus komodoensis; assembly: GCF_004798865.1. Classification (NCBI taxonomy): domain Eukaryota; kingdom Metazoa; phylum Chordata; class Lepidosauria; order Squamata; family Varanidae; genus Varanus; species Varanus komodoensis. The sequence goes on from NW_025335941.1 coordinate 40,729,990, forward strand.
TTCCTCAAACACCAATCAATTGAGTTTTCCCATATCTTCCCTCATTCTAAAATATGGAAATACCTCTCTTAAGGATGAGTTACTAGCAATTAAAGCTTTAAGCTAAAATGCAGTAGTTATTTTGCTTCCTCCCTTTTTGCTTTCAGCCCCACTCACCACTGGAATGTCATTTCCAACAGCCTATCCAAAATGAAATTTGAAACTCAAACTGAGGTTCAGCACCCTTGATCCAAGTGGACTGGCTGTGACCCAGGATGGCACTATCACAATTTATATCTGGATAGTATAGGATACAGATCCACAGCTTTTATTTGGGGATCTAGCAGGAGAACCTGTGTGAGCATGTGCTTTATCGAGAAGAGTGTGAAACCTCTTGACTAAGCTTATTCCAAGTCAGAGCAAACTCTACGACATTAACCAAAGGCTATGGGGTAGTTTTGTATTCTTCAGTTTTTGCCCAGAGGACCTCCTTGCTGAAGGTATGATAATATGAAGTACCTGTGAGTTTCTACCAGAAGAAAGGGTGGGTGTGGTGAAGGTATTTCTTCAGCAGTTCTTGAAAGTCATATAGTTCTTCAAAGCCAATCTCCAAAAGACAATCATGTCCCACAAATCTCAAGATCATCCTTGAGAGGTTACAGCAAAATGGGTCATTTCTGACACAAGTAGGAAGAAAAGAAACTGGATATTCTCCCTTTCGGTTCCTGTGTCTTCTCAGCCATTGTACAAAAGCAAATCCAGAATGTCACCTATTTCCAATAGGCACTTTACATCTTGTCTATTTAATTCCTTGTACTCTTGTATCTCTGGTCTTTTTGGCCATAGTGTACTATCCTTCCTTCACTGTCATTGTTCCGCTTCCTGCTCCATCTCACGGACAGAACAATTGGGACATTTGCTTCCTTATTTAACTTGAGACTGTGAGTCAGAGTTTCTCAGTCATGTACAAAACAGCCATGTCCAGTTGATGGGGCTACAAATGGAGACACATTTCAAGTCCACCTTCCATGCATTAGTTCAGCGTGAATACCCTTTAGACACTATTCTACTTGTAATTGTGGTAATAAAATGTGGTAAACATGTTGGTTGGTTTGCTTCATTTCAATGCATGTTTGTGAGAAAAATGACTCTAAATTGCATTACTGACTGTGTATGTGGATGTAGCTGGGAGACAGTTATTCATTGTAGATAAATTGATATTGTGTATAAAGAAAGGGTTGGGCGTGCTGTGAATCATATCACTCTGAAAGTTAAATTTAGTTACATACTTTGCCAGGTGCCACCAAGTTATGTAAGTTATTGAATGTTCTGTGACTTAAACACCTTCCTGATGAGCCATACCCTGGGGAATTTTCTTTTTTCTATTTTGCTCACCACAAAAATGCTCAAAATGTAGGAAGCAGGCTTATAAAATTGTACTGTTGTGTTAAAAACGCTGAGGTACTTTTGACTCATATCTGTGCTTTTGATTTGTCTTTCTGGATTTTCTTTGGTGGTCCTTTTGAGAATTCCCACCCCAGAGGAAAGGCATCCATAGTGAAATCCTATTCATGTTTAAAAAGAACAATTTCCTGCAACTCCCAGAAGTTCTCAAACAGCTTTGTCTTTTTTTTAAACTTTCTGTCTAAACAAGCAAAGGACTCGACTCTTGCAAGCTAGCATAAATAAAAAAGACATTAATCTGAGGTTTTGCTGTGCTTCATCACTGCACCTGTACCCAAGAAAGGTGAGATTCCTTGCCTTGATGCAAAATCAGTGTTGAACAGGAAAGAGTGAAATGGATAAGGAAGGGATTAGTTAAATCCTGTAAGGCAATAATTAGAAGGTGTTGCAATTGATCTGTTTTCTGACTGGTAACAGCTAAAATAACTAAATGAATCAATTTATTCCTAGAATCCAAGCCATGTCCTTTAAACACGAATTATGGTTTAGTCAGGGATTTTTCCCATACTTAAAACCATGACCTAGATCTACAATTTTCTTGATAAATTTCTGTTATCCTATCCTTACTTACTTCAGTAAGTCTGCTGAAAGAAAGCATTAAAGTAGCTGAAAGGAGGATCATCAACATCTATGAAATATAGAATTTTTTTGGTTTTGGCATTACTACATATTGTTAGTATTTCTCTGAACAAACGCAAAGAATTTTATCCTGGGGAAGGACCATAGTTCTGTGGTTTAGTGCAGGTTGCACACTGAAGGTTCCAGGTTTAACCACCTATGATCCTGATTAAACTGAACAAGTATGCCTTGCTCAGGGACCAATCACTGAGTGGGAAGCTGAAACAGGTGTTTTTTGTGGTTTTTTTCTTTCACAGAGAAACATTCCCGGCTGAAAGTAAATATTCTCAGGATTCTGGTAAAAATTTGGGAGTTGATCTGAAGCATCTCAAATGTCTACCATTAAAACAAGTAGAATTAGCTAAGTACTTGGTACTTGGTAACTAAGCCATCTGAAATCTGAGTTAATTGCCATCCACCCCTACCTAATGGTCCTTTCTGGTTGATCCCTACAGGAGTCAATTTCAGTTAAATCCACATCTACCAGAAGGGCCTTCCCTAGCAAGCAAATGCCGCATCCCATACCCTAAAAGTATTGTTACTATTCATCTACTCATAGCTTACTGCCACAGGCAGATTTGCTCATCTCATCTGTTCCATTTTTTCTAGTACAGTCCTTTATTTACAGCCAGCTGTGTCTTATCCATCTAATACCTATAGCTCTAAATAATATTTTCTTTACCCCTTTCAGCTACTGAACAACCGAAGTAAATATATGTGGAAAGGAGTCTCTACTGCCTCTGGTGGCTCCTACTAAGATCACTTGATGGTAAGTCCAATCGCTGAGCCAGTGTTTGCACACTTTTGAAAGACTCCAGAAATAACACTGGCAGGATATCTTTGTTAGGATCACTCATACTCGTATGTCATAAAACAGCAAGCATGTTTTCAAGTCTCCCTGAACTATCCATCCTGAATAGTATTACAACTCTCTCTGTGCAGACACATGTGTGCAAGTGCATATTTGGAAGGAAGGTGAGGATTTTAGGGGACGAGATAGAAGAACTGTTTACATAGAAAAGGGATCCATCCCTTGTCAAAGTGCTTCACTGAGTGCTCAAAACTGAATAGCCAGGGTCTGCCCAAAACCTTTGCTGCCTCAGGTAATGAGAAAGTGGTATCTCTTTATTCCATGTAGGAATGGAATAAAGGTAGTGGTAGTGGGTGGGTAGTGGAATTGGGAGTTGGAATCCATTGATCTCTTTAAGCTTGGCTCCCTGAACTCCAGCCCACTTGCTCCCAGCCATGAGTCCAATTTGGTGCTGACATCCAAGCATCCACATGGGTGCCTGCCAGGAATCAAGCCCTGCATGACTCTACACAGGTGGCATTCCATCTTTGCGCTCGTGACTTGTAGCTTTGTTTGTGCTGCACATACTGCAGAAGAAAGTGGCCAGTTGCACTAATGAAGTTCTGTGAGCACTTGTGGATTTCCTTTCAGCTTAGCTCATTTCCTGAATGAGCATGAGAAGAATTCCAATGAACAGAAGAGGGCTTAGATTCCAAACAGATTGCCACAACTCTGATTCCATGTGTGGAAGACAATAGACCGGTGGTGTTGTCCTCTACTGCATCTCAGAGCATCCAGCTAGCTTAGCAGGCACAGGGCAGGGCTATGCTCCACTGTTCCCATTTGCTTGCCAGCATCTGTTGCCTGAAACAGCTGGCTCATGCTGCCTGAGGGTAGGGCCAGTCTTATGATAGGGCCGTATAATTTCAGAAAGAGTACCTAATGCTTCTTCACTCCAGCATCTTTGCTAGAGATCTGGGGTATCTTGCTTGGGTTTTAGTGCTTGGTTTTGGTTTTTCATCAGCTATAATTTAATATAATTTAGTCTACAAAGCATTTCTTCATTTTATCCAAAGCCTGTTACAAATTGTACCGATAGTCTTTCTCATTATGCCCCACATAAACCTACCTACCTAATAAGAATGTCTTGAGAGACCATCTCATGGTAATAGCAATTTTTTCACATTGGCATTGGATGGATGAAGGAATCACCTAAATAGAAGAAAGGTCATGACATCTTAGACAGAGTATGAAGGAGAACATGAATAATGAGTGTGTGCATCCCTTCCATCTCCATGAATAGTTGTCTGCAGGACTAAGGGATCCTTTCTCAACCTGAGGTTTTCCAGATGTTTTGCAACTAAAAGTCCCAGCTTTCCCATTCTGGCTGGGACTGGTTTGAGCTGAAATCAATCATTTGGAGAGTACCAGGATGGGGAAACTGGGCTAAGTCAATCCTATAGCCACTTACCCAGCAAACTCTGGACTTCCTTCTGAGAAGATAGGATTGTGTTGTATGTTTCCAGGTGGTACCATTTCTTACTGAAGGGAGTAGCTCACATCTCTGAATAGAAGTAGGAAGTAGGAAAATAACAACACATTCCTGCAAGCAGAAGTCTAGTATATCAGAAAGAATAGTCACTCTAGGATCTGTGTGCCTGACCTCTATTTTTCTAAAGAGAGGGTGGTAATTATTTTGGCTTTTGTGACAGAGGAGTTTTAAGTCTGACTGGCAGTCTAAAGCAATACAGCCCAGACCCAATGAGAAAACAGGGTAGACACCAATGTCTTCTTAAGCCATCTCCAGCTTCTGTTAGACAAAACACAAGTATTCAGTGTGGTAGCCAGGAGCTTATTTCAGTGCTTCACAGGAAAGGCATTCCCATGGGTGCCCTCAGCCCTGCTCCTGTGTCTCTCACCCAGAAGGATAATGAAAAGCAAGCATGAGAAAGGCACTCAAGAGTCATGGATGTGGTTACTTTCCCAGAGTATGAAGATTAGCTACAGTTCAATGAATGTGGAAAAATTAGCAATGACATAAAAGCCACACAGGACATCTAAACATTCTCATGGGAGGACAGTTTGACACATTTTTTTTTCTTTCCTGTACAGCATCTATTCTCATGGGCTTTTGCTCAGTTTTAATTCCAAATATCTGAAGTGATAAGACATACAGACAGACCTAAGGTACACTGAGCATAGAGAAGGTGAGGCAGGGCAGAGGGAGAGAACCCCTACATTCCACCAGGGAATTGCTACCAGGGAAAGTGTTCCATCCAATATTTTCCTTTAACATTGAAAAGAAAAAATCCTATAGCTGCTGGTTGTCCTTGTAGGTCACCCTAAGCAAACATCTCTGTGCTCACTGCAAATACACCATTCGAAGGCACACAGATTATTACATTTTCTCTTCTCAGCCACTTACCCAAGCCCTACATATCTGAGATTGCCATTTCTAAACCTTCCTTATAAACCAGTCCCTCCAGCCTCTCAATTGCTTTCCATGCTGTTCTTTGAATTCCCTCTAATTTTGTTTACATCTTTCTGGAATTGAATGCCCTCCACCCGGTAGAGTAAACACCAGCAGTTTATTCTCCAGCTAGAGGGTAATTCCAGTTTCTCAAATACAGGAGTGAGTGCACCAACATGCAAATGCTTGCAAGCTTTTCCAAAGCTGTCACGAAAGTGGAGCATGAATGTGGACTCACCTCACATTCCCTCTCAGAAAGAAAGCCACAGCTCTAGAAATAAAATACAGATCAGCCTTTGTTCAGAATGCCAATTCAAATCTAAATACAAACTGGAGTCAGACCACTGTCCTGCTACATGATTTAAAGATATGGGTGAGAATGCATGTTGACGGGCAATGTAGGGGGAATCTTCTGTAGGAATGCATTCACTTGAATGAATGCATATTATGTACATGATTGCTACAGTGCAATTGGGAGCACCAGGCAGTTACTTTCCAGAGAGAGTGACTGCCAATGATTAGCTCAAGTAGCATAGTTTTCATGGGACCTGCCATTGCAGTAGGGTGTCTGTTGCTGTATTGTTTCCCTCAAAAGGAAGCCAGCAAGGAAGAAAGAAGATGCACATCACACAGAAAGAGGACAATTAAAGTCACAGGTCTGTGTAATATCTGCATATGCTGATTTATATGCCTAGGTATGCATTTGGAAATAATTAGTGCACTTTAAATAGAAATGTAATACATCTCACCATACTGGAGAGGATGGACCAGGTAATCTGTACGAAAAGGCAAACCTGCCAATGACATTACAGAGTGTTTTCACTACTGCACACATTTAATTATCTGTCCATCCAGAGACTTCAAGGTCTCTGCCTGGCCTTTCTTTGGTTTCTTTATCTTCAATCCAGACTTGAACAAGACAGCCTTTCAATGAGAAGACACCTTAAACAAAGAACATTCCACAGACAGCCCTTCAAATAAAGGACTATAGCACAGGAAACCTGCCCATTCCACCCTGCAAGCCTCCAAACCAGCACATGCAGGGTTACCCATCACATTCATATCTCTTGATTCGGGTTTTGATGTTTATGTAGTGATGGGGATTTCCCTAAGGAAATATCATCTGCAGCAAGCAAAGAAATAAAAAACAGTATAAGTAACAGTGCAAATCTATTCTATTGATATCTACTCTGAAGTAAGTCCTGTATAGTTCAAATGTACTTACTCCCAGGTAAGTGGCTCTAGGATTACAGTCTAGTTTGCTAGTTTTAAGAAATTTAATTTTTTATTTCTATGTGGTAGCTCCTTTGGCTACAAAAACAAGGCATCTTTTTCAGTGTGAAACCATCTTCCACCTAATGCCTAGACTAAATGTTCATAATTGTCCCTCTGCTGCACTTTTCCTCCATGACATACAGAAGGTTAGGGTCACTTTCTTCGCTGGTGCATTTTACACTAAAAGGGAAACTTGTCAATGACATTACAGAGGATCCACCCATTTAACTATTGATCTAGCCATCCATCCTGTGCTGGGCTGTATGAAACATTTGCTCTTGTTTGCAAGTCATGCAAATGCGTCCCATTTGCAGCCCTAGGAATGCAATTCTTGAAAATTTTTCACAATTCCCCGAATTTGCATCTGACTCAAGCAGGTCTGAACATATTTGCACCCACTAACACACACACACACACTGTGTGTGTGTACATACATACATATATATATAAATATATATATATTCAAATACTACAAAGATCCACAAATATTTCTCGCCCAGCAGGGGGAGAAAAGCTTTTAAAATCCTGAAAAAAATAAAAGGACAGATTAGTAACTTTTTTAAAAAAATATCCAAACATGTTTTGAGCTATTGATGGTAGAAACCCATTCTTTTTATACAAAATGCTCTCTGAGCTGCCCAAGAACAATACTTTAGAGTGCTAATGTAAAATAGAAAAGAAGCTGTCTCAGATTTTATTTGGGGGCAGGGGAGGAGTTGTGGAGGTTTTTATAGCTGTTTTCCAACAGGTTTTTTATGCTTAATGGCTTTTCTGCTTTTGGAACTAGTTATATTACTGCATGATTATTTTCTTTCAGTGCCCTAAGTTGGTTATGAGCATTGTATTTTCTAAGCTTCTGGATACATGAGGTATAAATTTAGGTAAGTGGTGGATGTTGATTCCAAAGCATATATTTTGTGTTAAAACACCTTTGATTGTCAGTAACTACAAGATTGTGTCCTATGCCTCTAGAGTTCCCCGAGGAAGAATATATAAGCTCAACATGTATATACATCAGGTTTATTGTATAATATTCTATGTACGCACCATACCCCAGGTTCTTTTTTCTTGCTGAATTACTGCTGTGTGCAGACCACTCCCCTTGCACAAACTTCTGCCTGCAAACATCTCCTAATGTCCACAGAAAACTCTGTCTATACCAGAATGTTGCCCCAATGTCCTGAGACTAGGAGGAAGTCCACTTGTCTGGCAGTCAGAACACAACTAATACGATGAAATATGTTAGTTTCTCTTGAAGGTTTGTGTCTGTCTGTTTAATGAATGTGGAAGAAATTAAAACTGACAGAGGCATGCAACCAAGACCAGGGGATCAAGTTGTTAAAAGTTTTGAATCCTTGTGCATTCATTCATCCCTGCCGTGCTAAATCAAGAGTCTATCTCACCTCCCAAAAAGCTACTCTTCATTAGCAGCTACATGGCAATCAGGTACAAAACAGCTTTCTCCATGCTAGGGATAGATGTATTTATTGAATTTTGCTTGTGTGCATGAGTGCAGATTTTATTTCGGTTCCTTTTTGATAAGAATTTACCAAAAGTTACCAAGTTCTTCATGACTGGAAGTGAAAAATTTTAAGGCCAGCACAGACAAAACCACACTTCCTATAGTCTTGACTTTCCAAATAACCTTTGTACATATCTGGGGTGTCACTTCAGTCCTATTTCTACATCCTTAGTTAAGCTCCCATGGGTGACAGAGATGGACTGGTTCATATGCATTTATCTGTTGTATTCGGTGTGGATGCAAATATATTGTGTATTATATTTGGAGTGCTGACAGATGCCAGCATTCAAATGCAACATTTTATGGTCATAAGACCTTCCCCACCCCAATTCATCTATTTTTACAAGAGTTTGAGCATCAAAATGCTCAGTTATGGCTTTCCCATATCACTTTCCCCTTCCCCAGGCCCCATCAGTTTTGTGGGGGTCATTGTGACTGCTGGCATTATGGGAAGGGCATTATGTTACTGTTTATAGCCACTCCACCTTCCCTAGACTCCTTTTCATACTTGATCCACCCTCCCATCCTTAAGGATTCAGTGTGGGTGACACTAGCCAGTTAGTGGAACTAAGTAGGATTTTTTCTTTATTTTAGCCCATTCAAGAAATGGGTCGAAGGAGCAGGTTTTTCTGTGTCCTGTGAAGTGATCCAGTGGGTGGGGGGAATTGGCTGGAACATGGTGCTTTTTAAAAATAGTTTAGTCACAGCTGGCCAGGAATAGGAACAAGTAGGCAATAGGAGAAGCATTCTGAGACACGTTTATGGCCAGAGGGATATTAGAAGTCTTTCCTTTAGAGCTTTGGCAACCAAAGGTATAGAGAAAGAACTTCCTTTCGAGGCTGACTCAGAACAAAACCCCAAGGTCTTGGGGACAGTGGGGATCAGCTGAATTGAGAGTTTTTCCTCAACTCGGAGGTAACCAGCCTGCTGGAACTGATTCATTCTGCCTGTACTGCCGGGATGGGTTGCTCCAAAATATGCAGCCAGGAAAGGAGGGAAGCCACCTGTGCTTTGACTGAATCATACATAACTGTGTGTGTTGCTACAGAACTTTGAGTAAATTAATATATTGTGGCTCCAGGTCACATATATTGCCTCTTCCTTCCAGGCTGCAGTCACAATAGGAAGTACATAGCAGAGTCTTCCTTTAACACACCGTGCTTATTTTCCCGTATACATAAATTAAGCTACCAGACTTGCCTTTAGTAGCCACCTGCCCGTTCTTATTATTTATCATTTGGGTAGGGTACAGTGGTCCTTTGCACATGGTGTATGTCATGTATATTTTTTTGTAAAAAATCTCAAAGGGAAAATTATACTCTCCGAATAAAATCCGTTCAGAGTTGGGAAGTACTTTGGAGGTCATCTAGTCCATCCCCCTTGTCAATGCATAATCTGTAATGCAGGATGCAAAAATAACAACTCTGACAGATGGCTGACCCAACCTCTGTTTAAATGCCTCCAGAGTATGCCCTACACTTCCCAAGACAGTTTGTTCCACTGCCTAACAGCTCTTACTAGTTGGAAATTTCGCCATATGTTTTGCTAAAATCTGCTTCTATGTAATTTCTATCTACTGGGTCTAGTCTTTGGTCATCTAGCATTTATGTACTAATCATTAGCAACACATAATTCAGTCCTCATTGCATAACCATTGTTCCAGGCCCGAAATGGTTTCAAAGGTCAAAAGAAAATTATAGGCATAGCTTTGAAACAACTTCAGAAGACTATGCTTTCCAAGAAAGTAGTCCATAACTCAACTGCATTCTCTAGTTGTCAAATCCTATCCTCAGTTCTTTCCATCCTATTTCAGCAGCAAGTCTTGACTTGTATTTATAAGTTCATACAACACTTAATATCCATGTTTGTGTGTATTTCTATTAATATGCCCAGGAACATAGCTTAATTCATCTGATTCAGACCAAAGTTCTATGGATCCCTGAATTCAGCTTCCACAATAGACAGTTGAATGTTGACAGGAAACCCACAACTGGACATGAGTGTAATAGCATGATCCCACTCAAGTTGCTCAATATCTGATGTACAAAATCATACTGCCTCTGCTAGTATACTGGAGGTAATATAAATCAATGTAGCCATTGACAGCCATATCCTCTATGAATCGGTCTAAGCCTCTGTTGAAGGCATCCAGATAGGGGGTATTCATGAGATCTTGTAGTAATGAATTCCATACAAACATTGTTTATTGAAGCCAAGTAGCTGTGCTTTCCTCTTTCTTCAAAACTTGCATTGAGATTCTGGAATGGTTTCAAACTGTGTATAAATACTCCGTCCTATTTGGCAGAGGCTAATTGTGGGAGTTAGTGGTGCTTCACTAAGTTTTTTCCAGGCTGGTTAGAAATTCTTAGGTGTGGTACTCCCCACTGTGTCTTTGTTGTTGTTGTTTTGCTACTGCTGCAAATAACAAGTGGCTGAGCCACCATCTTGCACCCTCAACATTGTTTTGAACTTAGAATTGTTCCAGAGCATTGTGTGTATACAGCTATTTACGGAGGTGACACAGAGAACAGTCCATACATAATGCTGATGAACAGCCAAAGAAAATTCTTCAGAATGGCATGCGTGTCCCCAGATCACAGGTGGGCAACATGTAGTTCTCTTTCCCCTCATGGCAGCCCTACACCTACAGTTGGCCTCAAGGTTATTTACTCATTCATTCATTTATTGGGGGATGGGGATGACATCTGGGCATGAAGCACCAAAAAGGCCAAATTTAGTTTTCAAACTAAATTTGTTCCTTTGTGTGCATTAAATCCATGACCCAACACAAAAGGATCAGATTTAAGTTGAAAACAAGCTAAATTTAACCACTGTAGCACTCTGTAGTGCTATAAAGGTTTGCTGTTGTATTTTTGGCAGTAAAAGAACAATGTCAGTATTTTCTACCCACACATCTGCAAACTGTAGCCCACTCTGAATGTTTGGGAAGGAAGAAGTTGTGCCTGGACCACCAGAAGTTGCCTACTTGCTCCTTTGGGGTTTGGAAAAATAATGTTGATTCTTATTCAATGGAAGCTTTGAGTGCAGGGGCGAGGGCAACTTGAAGGGCTCCAAATGTTTTCAGCTTTCATCAGACCCACCCAACATATCCATTGTGAGAGACTGTGAAAGATATTTTTCAAAACATCTAGAGATTCACAGTTTGCCACCTGTACCCATTTAATGGCATCACTGCTTTTGAGACTGCCTTTAGAGAGGTTGAGGGATCTACTGCTTTGGTCCTCTTTTCTTACTAAAAAGGCAGGGTCCTGGGCCATGATAATCAATGAAAGTCCACTGCTGGGGGCATTTGATCCACATGAGTCCTGACTGCCTCAGGATGATATTCTTATCTCTCCCTGGAATGTCAGTTCTAAGCTTTAGGTATGCCACAATCTTAAAAACTGTCTTACTGCTTTAAGTTCACCCCATGTAGTGTGAAGGGCACTTATTTAGTCCAATAAACAGCAGCATGCTTGGAGAATGAGGAGCTTTCTTTCTAAATCACTTGTACAAGCATTCCACACCTTATGATGAGGGAAACACCAATAGATCAGGCAGGTTTTCCAGATGTTTATTTCTTTGACTTATAGCCTGCCTTCTATTCTAAATATGGCACTTAAGGAAACTCACACAATTAAAATTGATTAAAACAATATGTGAAATTTATTAAAATAGAATGATTACTGGAAACAATATATAAAATATAAAAATTAAAAAATGGCACACAACTGAACAAACTATCTGCAGACCAAAGGCTTTTTGTGAATAGAGTAGTCTTTTCCTAAAGGTAGGACAGCAACCAAGAAAGGGAAATTCTAACTTTCCTTGAGAGGGTGTTACACAGTGTGGGAGTGTGAAGGTCTGCTCTTTGGTTACAACCAAAGGGTTGTGAAGGTAGTACCCTAAAAGACCTTTTCCAGAAGATCTTATGAATGGAACAGTCTCACAGAGAAGATGACCTTTCAGGCAGCCTGACTCCAATCTGTATAGATATTCAGGTATGTCCATGTGCATCTGAGACAAGGAGAGAGATGTCCTCATAATAATATGCTTTCTCCAGTTACACAGTGTTGTTCCTATGTCTCCTACAGCAATTGTCAAGTCAAAATGGTTTGCAGTCTAAAGGGCTGCAAACTAGAAGGACCAAAGCAGGTGGAACAAACCAAAAGGCTGATTGTTTCAGGAAACCAAACTAACTGCTACAATTTCCATCCAAGTATCTTTTTCTGTAGTGCCAGTTACACATATCACTAAACCAGCTTCTACACTAGTATACTTCTTCATACAGCCATTAGGTAAGTCCTTATGAAGTGCCTTCTCCTCACAGATGGTCCTGTGCTGAGCAGGGATTGGATCTGATGGCCTTTTTGGCACCTCTTACTCTGCTATTATATGATAGCCACTGTGGTTTTTATCAGGACCTGAGCCAGATATTTATTTATTTATTTATTTATTTATTTATTTATTTATTAAAACATTTTTATGCCGCCCCATTCGCCGAAGCCTCAGGGTGGCTTACAACATAGAAACATAGAAACAGAGCAAGTAAGAAGGGGCCTCTTGGGCCATCCAATCTGACCCCCGGCTCCAGCCGGCTCCAGTCACGACATGCCCACCATGTGCAACAATAAATATGCAAATACTGGTGTCATATGCAGAAGCCTGCATGGAACTATTTCCTTTATGCTATCACAAAGCTGCTCAAAATGTTGCCTTTGTGATGGGGTGTGAAGAACTGAACTGTGCAAAAGTCTACATGCAGTGATAGTATGTACACAAAACACGTACCAATGATTTAGCTACTAACAATCTAGCTAAAAGCTGCATGCATGACTGGAGGAGAAAAGGGATAGATAAGCCAGTGTGGTGTAGTGATTAAGAGCATGGGACTGGGACTCAGACGATCTGGGTTCTAGTCCCCACTCAGCCATGGCACCAACTGGGTGACTCTGGGCCAGTCACAGACTCTCAGCCCAACCTACCTCACAGGGTGGTTGTTGTGGGGATAAGATGGAGTAGGAGAATGATGTAAGCTGCCTTGAGTCCTTTGTAGAAAAAAGGCAGGATATAAATCGAAAAATGAATGAATGAATGAATGAATGAATGACTGAATGAAATGAAATAAGACACAACCACCAGATGCAGAGAAGATTATGCGAACTGGCTTTCAGCAGAAATGAAGTGTTTTGATTCTGTACATAGAAAACCTTTCCTTTCCTGTATCTTGAACTGTCCTGGTATAAAACTTAAGACATTACATTTATGACATTGGCCTAAGTAGTCATCAAGCCATTTCTCCATCTTCCTTCCAAAAGCATTCCTTCAGCAAAGTCTTCCCCAAATTTCATAGAAACATAGAAACAGAGCAAGTAAGAAGGGGCCTCTTGGGCCATCTAATCTGACCCCTGGCTCCAGCCGGCTCCAGTCACGACATGCCCATCATGTGCATGTCTAGCCTATCTTTGAGCATCCTCCAGTTTTACCTTACTTTACCCACATCCTTGACTGAAGCCAGTAGCTACTATGGCAATAGTACTGGCTCCAGCCATCTTAGTTTGATTCTTCCAGTGTTGCATCCTCATTTCATATTCAGCATCTTCTGATAGCCATGTCTCATTGAGTTAATGCAGACTGTCATGTACCCTGGGCACAAAGAGTATCATAGCTAAGATTTAGCATATTACTGATACTGAACAGAATCAGCTAGTAGAAGTACACAGCACATTCCCCTTCTCATTTACTGATTACTATTAAATCCCATGGTCATCCTTGATGGGACTTGAGGTGGCATATGCTTGAGTTCTGTGCAGCATTCTAAGTACTAATTGGATCCAATTTTCCTTAGCTTCCCCAGTGTTGTTGCATGGTGTGCCTTCAGATATGCCTGCTACCCAGACTCTTGTCATACACAGAACTCCTAAGCTAGTTGTTTGGATCCTGGCAGTATGCAACATCCTTGATAGGAACTGTAGCAGTGATGCCTATTAACTTTTCTTCTGCAAGGCACATGGTACAGGATTGCTTTCTCTTGACTCCACTGCTTGCTCAAGTTAGTTTCAAGGAGTACAATCCTTTAGGACAATGTTTTTTGCAAACCTGACTGGAATGGATGGTAGCTGCATGAGGGAATCAAGTCCCAGTTGATTATGTTCAATGTTCAGTGTGGTAGCTTGATCTCAGCCAGATGGTTTCAAAAGTCCCTTGACAATAGCTGTCTCAAAATAATGTGTTGAAGCCGACAGAACAAGAGGAAGATTCATATTTGGCATAAAAATGGTTCAAATGACTTAAAAAGGAGTTTTGTGACTTGGGGGACTTGATTAGTATTTGAGTGATGTATTGAATCTGAAGGCTTTGGAGTCAAGGCCCATTCCATTTGGATTCCAAAGCTCTTGGGTGTTAAGATTAAAGTATAAAGCCTATTTTGTCTTTTCCTTGTCCTGAGTTTGTAAGTAAGCTTGGCTTGACCTAGGCCTTTGAACATCTTCATCACTTAAGAGAACAGGAGGCAATAAAGAGAGACACTGTCTCATCAGTCTTCACAGCCTGAGGTGAGTTCCCTGATCTCATTAGCCAAGACAGCACCTGAAAACCACAAGAAGGAGAAGTATATCCATAGAAACTATGGTGGGTTGCACTCTCTTCTCAGCTGATGATGTACAGAGAGTTAACAAAAGACACAGTCAGCTTTGTGTGTTCAGTTGTGTACACTGAATTTTATCATTGTATATGCTCATAAGATAACATGCACACATATTACATGTATATATAAAATGTGTCATTTCATCTATCCCAATTCAGGCATTTGCCTATAAAATAACCTTGCCACTCAGCATCCCAAATTCTAAAGTATACAATCATTTCAAAACTACATACCATGTACTGCAGGCTCAAGATGTATAAGTGTGAGCTGTGATGACCTCCTACAACTCACAGTTTTGTATAGACATTTTCAAGTACTCTCATCCCATGACCAACAAAAGAGTCATTGAAATAAGGGGAATCTGGCAAGATAGTTGTGAGTAGATTTCTAGGAAGAACATGTGCCAGTGACCAAAGGAGCCAAATATCAACACTCCAAGCCAAAGTGGGCAATGAGGTTCATAGGAGCTGTATGGGTTTGATAAGAAAGGTAAACAGAGATAATTCATTTTGAGAATGATTTTACTTGCACACATTTCTTTTCTGAATACGGGACTTTCACCCTAAGGAAAAGCAATATTTGGCCTAATGCATTTGCCTTCTCCAAGGAAAAAAGTTCAACTCTATGTTTGGTGGTATGTTTCAGTAGGAAGTAAATGGCAGCCATAAAACATAAGAAGGCCTTAAAGTCCAGTCCAAGGTACCAGCTTTTCAGACCAAAGTGAAGAACAATGTGAGATAATGCCAATCCACTTTCAGGAGCTCATTGTGCAGAAGGACAACAAAGAAATGGCCACCATGGCTTTCTCCTTGGCGAGGTAACAGAGGACCATAAGCCTGGATCACTGATTTATCATTCTGGAATCTCTCCTCTCTGTCTCTCCCTTGGCTGTCTTTTATTCAGCAAAAGCTTGGGATGGTGAAGCAACAGGCAGGTATATTTAAGACCACCCACCTCTGAACAACCCAAACATACACCCTTCATTCCAAGCACATGGAGGACAAAAAGTTTACCCACATACACACGCACAAACACACACGAGGGTTGGATCACAGTAGAAAGCATGGCTAAGTATCTCTGGCAAAGGACAATGACAGGCAAAAGGAAACAGCCATATTGTACTAGGTGATTCTTTTAAAAGGGGCTGGCAACACAAGGCTAGAACTCAAACCTTAAACAGCCAGTGCATCAGGAGTTACAGGGACTTCCTTCATTCATGCTTGGAGAGCTTCCTTTCACATAGCTGCCCCCCAGTCCACATTTTGCATATTCACAGAAATAAAGGAGGCATCCCGGTTCCTGGCAGCTGGGGGAAGGTTTAAAATATAAATACCATAAAAGACAGCAGGGTTCTAGTTTGGGCTAACTTGTACCACAACTGTTACAGAAGCAGCACTCTGCCACCTGACCCCCACTCCTGCGAATTATACACAGTCCAAAAATTGTGACTCAGTCCTATCCCCCTTCGATGCAAAGCAACCATCCTGTCATTTCATTCGGAATATATGATGAGGTTCCAGGGGAAGGTGCTGCTGACGATTTTGCATAGTTGCTACCCCCCACACAGAGTTGAGGCAGGAGAGGAAATCACAGCAGTCCCCAGGCTCTCTCCACCTGGCTCGAGGCAGGAGCCAAAGGGCCAGTGACACTGTAAATAGTTAAAGAGTCTCCGAACATTGCAATGCTGAAATCCTCCAATCGCAGCTCTCCGCAGCTTGTCAATGGGAAGCACTGTATCGTAGCTTTCGGCTGGGAAACAGGCATCAGTGAAAGAAAAGAGGAAGCTTTGGGAGTCTGCGGTTTGCCAGAGTGTGTTATTCTCAATGGGTCTGCGCCAGAGGTGAGGGAAGCTCACACGGAACCACTGAATGTTACTGTTCAAAGTGACTATAAATCCGACTGACAGTGGAGTTGTGTGGGAGCATTTGCTGGAGGGGGATGGGTGTTTACTTGCCCAGCAAAAATGGACACACAGAAAAGAGGACAGTGGAAGACGGAGCTTGCTTCCAGAGAACAGAGTGCTGATTTTCCCAGGGAAAAAAATGTATGCTCCGTAGTGAGGAGTGTGCTTGTATTCAATACAGTGAGGTGCTCAGCAGAAAGTGTAGTAGATATGCTGCCAGGCAAAGGATGAAAAGGCATGTTCTCAGGGATGGAGAAGATGTGTCTATCTACATGCAATAAGAGCATGCATGATACCAGTGTCCATCAGAAAGGGCTTACAATCACAGCACGAAGCTTGTACAGCATAGGCAACAGTCATGGGAATGTCAGCTTGGGAAAAGAATAGCTATGTCCTAAGAGCGTGTGTGTGTTATGGTATTAAAATGGGTAATGTGGCAGCCAGTAAGGAAATAAGGTGCATACACATAGGTGCATGCGTGCACACACACACACACACAGAAAGAGAGAGAGAGAGAGAGAGAGAGAGCAAGGTTGGATTTATAGCAAAAATGTATGCATGCCACAGAAGCTCTAAACGAAGTATGCATGTGTGTGGATGACAGGATATGAGCATGTGAAAGAGAAAATTGTACATAAGAGATGCATGCATGTGAGTCGTATCATGGAGGGATCCTATGTTGGGGGAGGTGGAAGTGTAAGCGTCAAAGTGTACACTGAGAAGTGTATATGTCAAGCATATCCTGTATGGGTATGTTTAAGAAATGCAATGTATGTGGACCATACTGTGAGAGTGCATAAAAACACAAACCTGAGGTAGGGTGTGGGAAAAGGGGGCTAGAGTTTGTATGTGAGTTTGCAGCATCCAATTCCCACCCCTACTAACCTGCACATGAGGCATCTGCTGAACAGTAACCTGTAACCTTCAGTACCCATGGACAACAACTGTAGAAGAACGGGAGCTGGCACACAGCTTCCCACTCGCCTTCAGTCAATAGCCAGAGCATCTCTTCGCTCTCCCATTGCCTTTCCATCCTATGAGCCTGAGAGATGCTCTGTTTTGTTTTTCTTTCCCTTCTTTCGCTTTTTTAAAAGAATCCGATTTCAGACCTTCTAAAGGAAACTTCACCTCAAAAGCTGCCCAGGTCCTTTGCTTTTCCATGCCAAAAAGATGCTGTGAGAGCTATTCATTAACCAAAGCATTTGGCACTGGTATGTCATGGACTGTCAAGTGCATGGGATGAAGTAAAAGGTGATACAGAGGTGCACACCTCCACTGAACCCCTCCTTTTGCAAATTCTCCTCCCCCTCTTCCCCCCTCCCTTGTGAAGTATATACAGAAGCAAGGCAGGCACACGAGGTGCCCTCTAACCGTAGAAGCCACCAGCAAACAATTTCCAAAAGGGCTCGAGTTGCAAGTAGAGCAGGCAGGCACAATTCCACTCTGACAGAGCATCTTCTCTCCATCATCCCCACATCAAAAGAAAAGGAGACCAATAGCTCTTACCTTGCAAGGAGAAGAGAGACAAGAAGAATCCCAGCACCCAGATACTGTGTAGCCAGTAGGTCCTCATGTTTCTGCCTCAGTTGATCAGCCTCCTCCTCCTCCTCTTCTTCTCCGTCCTCTTCTTCCTCCTCTTCTCTCTCTCTTTTATTTATTTATTTATTTATTTTTTTACAAATCTGATCCTTCTCTTCCTTCAGACTTCCCCGTCACTGTTCTATCAGCTTTGACAATCCAGTGCAAAAGAAGCTGACCTAGGATAGCCAGGTTAATGAATAACCCTCACACTTTTGCCTTCATATAATTGGGAGAAGGGGAGGGGACAGCGAGGATGCTTTTCTCAGCCTGAGAAAACCTCCTCTCTCGCTCGCTCGCTCGCTCGCTCGCTCTCTCTTTCTCGCTCTCTCTCTCCCCCTCTTTCTCGCTCTCTCTCTCCCCCTCTTTCTCTCTCTCTCCTGCAGCTCCAACTAAATGCGACTGTACTTAAACAAGCAATGCCTTATAGGACAGCGCTCAGAGCAGAAAAGATCCCACCTCTGCCATCTAGTGTTGCAAACCAGAGCCATCCTTTCCTATGGCTGTAGCAGAGAGATGCATAATACCAGCTTCCCACTTTTGGATGCCCTACAGTTCTTGACATCATGCTGCTCCAAACACTGTTTAGCAACTCTTAGGCCATTCTTCTCTGCCATCAAGGGTCTCTTTCCTGGATATGAATACCGAACCTTGGTGGTGTATCAATCCAACATTCATGAGGAGCTATGCTGGATTGCAAGGCAGTCTCTTGTCATGTTCGATCATGCACAAACAGAATTCACACATGCAAAACAAATTGTGTGGAACAGCTTCAGAGGCAATTTCAGTTCCCTGTGTGTAAAATGCCACCTAAAGGAAAACAAAGAAACAAACAAAACCACATTTCTATTCAGGGTGTAGAATTAAGAAATAATCAGGTAAATCACACTTACCTTTCTGCAATCAAGTGCTAATCCATAGAATGTGTCATGGCATTTGCCAGGTACCACAAGGATATATAGGCATCTGCCTCCTAAACATGCAACTTTGCTTTCAAAAGATGCATCAATTCAGAGGAAAGAAAGGCAAAGAGGAAGTTGGGTTAAGGCTACTCAGTGGATCTGTGAGGTGAGGTTACTATGCAACAACTACTCTACATTGACAACAATGAAACCAAAGTTGCTAGATGCTTGTATAAAAATAGAAAATACAAGTTCTTTTATTACAATCTCAAGGGGAAGACACTGCACACAAAGAGAAAGGGCAAAGAAGAATAATGAAAAAGGAACACCAACTGGGAAAATCCTGGCTAAACATCAGTGGGAAAAGGCCAGTTTCTGTACGTCCCACATGGAATTGCTGGGGTAGGTGATTAGTCTAAGGGGGAAGTTGGACCAGGCAGTTGAAGGGAAGCAACTCTCTTAGACCAGAGAGTTTCTGGCACTGCTAGAGTCAGTTCATCAGAATCAATTCATCAGAATCACCAATCACCAACTATATAGCTATATTGGAGTCAGTGCAGTGTAGGTTGGAGTCAGTGCAGCGTAGGGCCACAAGGTTGGTGGCCGGTTTGCAGGGGATGCTGTATGAGGCGAGACTGAGGGAACTGGGTCTCTTCAGCCTGGAGAAGAGGAGACTCTGAGGGGATATGTTGGTGACATACAGGTATGTGAGGGGATGTCACATGGAGATGGGTAGAGACCTGTTCTCCCCTGCAGAGGAAGGCAGGACCCGCTCCAACGGAGCAATGCTCAGGGAGCCAAGGTTCCATTTGGATGCCAGGAAGCACTTCCTGACAGTCAGGACCCTGAGGGTGTGGAATGGGCTTCCATGAGAGGTCGTTGAGGCCCCATCGGTGCGGGTGTTCAAGAATAGGCTGGACGTCCACATGGTGGGCATGTCGTGAGTGGAGCCGGCTGGTGCCGGAGGTCAGACTCGATGGCCCGGGAGACCCCTTCTGACTCGCTCTGTTTTCTATGTTTCTATGTTTCTATATCAAGCTATATAGTTTTATCTATGTGTGTGAAAGTGTGTACACTTTCACCATTTACTTAAAAAAATATACTACTCTTGTGGGTTCCAGAAAGGCAATAGCAAGATACCTCACATGGATAATTACTCAAATTAATCAGTTCTTTAAATAAACTGTATAACTATCCCAGAGAAGAACAAAGCCTTACTTAGTAACAAAACCACAGCTGATATAAGTAGCTGGAAGCTCTCAAGGGACTAGTCACCCTTTCAAAAAAAAAGATTTGCTCTTCCTATCCTTGCCTCCCCCTTGTACTCTGGCTCGTCACACCTCTCTGAAGGAGCAGGCACTAAAACTACCTGTTTGTATTCCTTTTCCTCTTTACCTGCACTCTGTTGCACCTGCACTCTTTTTAGGTTAATTGGCTCTGACTGTGAGCCCACAAAAACACTCTCTTTCATGCATATATAAAATCAAACACAATGCAGCAGGTACCTGCACTTGGGATAGATACTTCTTGAGTCTTCACAGTCCCTGTCCAGCCTTCACAAGGCCCACCCTGGCAAATTGCCTGTCCTCTGCACACTTCCAGTAGCTGAACTGGTTGCATTTCAGGCTTGCATCTATTCTGCCTTGCACATGTTCTACCTTGCCTGAAACCACAGGCATTTAAGGGCAGTATCCAATGTGACAGTACTGCTAATGTAAATTATGTTGCATTGGCATAAACAACCTCTAGAGAAATGCCAATAGCGCTTGTTAGTGTAATGGGTTTTCCTGGAAAACCCGTCACCACAGCAAGCAGTGATCGTGCTGCATTAGACACTGGCCCATATGTCAAGACTGCTATCCAATACCAAAAGTCAAATTTTGTATTTGAGATTATCTTTTACATTATTTCTTTTTATGAACCACCAAAAGAACAATCTTAGTTGGTCCAGGCAACATGAAAGCTCACACTCAAAGGCTGCATATGTGTACAAGGTGGGTTGGTTTTGAACTGTGGCTTGTTGCTGAAACATGGGTTATCACGTTGGCTGAGCCCAGCCACACTAGAAGCCATGGACAATCTACAATCCATAATGCAACAAAAAACTTGCGTTATCCTCATGGCTTGCTTGTAGTTAACCAAGTCACACTCAGCCCTCAGTGCCTCATATCACCTATTTCCTTTGTTGCCAGGTGACTCGCTTACAGCCACCCCGTGGACAGTGGCTCATCATCCAGTTCTCATTCATGTCCAAAGCAATGATAACTCCCCATTCCAGGTTCAGTTGGAGAGAACGGTGGCAACTGGCTACCTTTCATACTCTTCAACAGTTATGAAAATGAAAAAAGCAGCACCGTAGTTCACATGCTGTCAAAACCTTTCAGCATAAATGCATCACAAGGTGTATGGAGCCTCACACAAGCAACCACCCAAATGTAGTCTACTTTTATCACTGATCTTTAACCCCCTGATGGTGAGCACTGGGAAGATAACAAATCTGTATTGAGTGATTCTAAGGAGACACTCTCAGGATAGATTTTGTGCAGCCAGCTGCCTGAATCTCAGTTCACAGACTATGGACCCCCTTTTTTGTTTGTTTTCCATTTGTCCAAACAGTGGGGTTTCCCAAGTATTGATTCAATTGCCAGATGTCTGTGAAGATTAAAGCCCCCACAAGTTAGAAACAATTCACACAAGATGAAGTCTTGTAAAATCTATGTTGAGAAGCTCTGTGCACTATTTAGAACATGTGCTGAAGTAGTCATGGGAGCCCGATTCATAATCCAGTTCATAAAGCCAACCTGAATTCAGAGAGCTATCTGGTTTGTGACAGCTTATCCTTGGGCAGAGTGGGAAAGAGCTTAATCTGAAACCAGATTAGGCTGGAGATGAGACAGAATCAAATAGTGAATGTGTGGAGCATTCTTCTCCAACCTGGTGTCCTCTAGATATATCAAACCCTTTAGCTCTCATCTGAAGCTCATGCATGCTAGGAACTGTAGTCCCAACATATCTGGAGGGTGCTAAATTGGGAAAAGGTGGAGTAGAGACTATGGGGCAATGGACAAAGGTATTATAGCAAATGATAATCATTTATTTGCTATTTTTTAGTTAATTTAATTTCTATCCCACCTTTGTCCCCTTCTCCCAAAAGAATAAATCTATCAAGGTGGCTAAAAAAATAAAATCCAGATTAAAAAGGGGATCTTAAATGAAGCACAGAATACAAGCTCAGCAGTACAAGAAATGAACAACACTGACCAATTAAACCACTCTACTGCAACAGACCATCGTATATGCCAAAGTCTTGCATCAATAAAATTTATCTTCCTGCTGGTGGAAGGATAGCAAAGGGCCAACCCAGCCTTCCTTGGCCAGCAGTCCTAAAGTCTGGGACTGCCCACCAAGAAGTCCATCGTTTGTGTCGCCACCAGAAAGTGCTGCAGGTGCACCAAGAGAAAGGACTCCTATAAAGATGTCAGAACCTTGGCATACTTCTATGGGAGAAGGTAGTCTTTCAGGTAGAAACATGGTGAGTCAGAAGGGGCCTCCCAACCCATCTGGTCTGACCCTCAGCTACAGCCAGCTCTGTTCATAACATGCCTACTTTACGCATGACCAGGTAGACTGGTCCAAAGCTAGGTAGGTCTTTAAAGGCCATAACCAAATTTTGAAATGTCTTCCAGAAACAGACCTGTAGCCAGTAAAGCTGTCGTAATGGTGGGGCAAGAGGTGTCAACTGTCTAGCCACAGTCAATCTGAACCAGTTTGAACCGGACAGACTTCAAAGTCTCCTCCACATACAGTATATAACCCTGCATAGCAGTCCCACAAAAACACTTATAAGCAGGAATAAAATATATAGTGGTTTTTGTGTGAAGGCTAGAAAAGTGGATGAATTAAGAGTTTCTGGTATCAGAATGAATTTGTAGTACAAATTTCAGAAAACTAGTGGGGTGATAATCAATGGCATACAGTTGTCTTTTGATAATTAATGGCATACAGTTGTCTTTAGATATAAATGGTGGTGATGTTTTTATGTAAAAGAGTGCACTAAGTACATAAATTATAAACCCTTAGGTGGAATGAATTGAATTGTCTTACAAAATCTTTTAAATAATGACTTAGATAAATCATTGTGCATAGAAATCCCAGACCATGTGATAAAATTGTACTACTGGGGACTGTTACACCTTTCCTAGCCAAAGTTCCACTGGTAATCTTGCCAGGAAGAAGGAAATCATGGAGGCAGCCCAAGAGACAAGTATGGTGATCACATCTGACTTCAATTATCTTGACACTGATGGGTAAATGCATATGCAAAGCATGATAAAGTGATGTCATTTCAGGGGTAGAGGTGCCCTGTGAATGGCCCTTGCTTGGCTTCTGTATGGCTTAACCTTTCCTGCCCTCATGATCTTTTCTGTGGGTGGGTATGCGTGCAGGTGATGTGTGTCATGCACATTTGAGTGGGCACCCAAGTGCACATGTTTGTGGGTACACACATGTACCCCTTAAACAAACCAGCTACTGTCACATGTGGACCTCAGAGCAATCTTAAAGTTGCTCAATCCCGCAATAATTAATTGTGCCATAAGTAAGAGAGATGCAAGTGTCATCATGGAGTGGTTATGGCAACACTAGGGAGATGTGAGAGATTTACTTTGGGGGTAAGAATTCCCTCAGCTCAGCTTCTCAGCCACATCCTCACAGCCCCAGGTTCAACTTAGAAACAATTATATGGGCATCCATCAGGAATCAAGTCTGTCCAAATGCTGCAGATAGATTCCCTCTACTGCACCCATGACTTGTGGGTTTCTATGTGCTGCATGTGCTGCAGAGAAAGGTTACCTGGATGCAGGAGAACAGTTCTGCTAGCATCCACAAGAATTTGTGAACTCCATCTCAGCTCAGTGCACTTCCTAAACTAGGACCGAGCACAATAAAGAAGTCCAATGAGCAAAGGTGATCCAGCTTCTGCAGGTTTGTCACAACTCTAGAAAGCACTATCAAAGGCAGTGAGTGAGTGAAAAAAATTCTAGAGCATCCAGCATTGTTACCTTTACCTTCCCAAAAATGAAGAGGATGGTTAACAGGCAGTTGAAAGGAGACATTGGGAGGATTCAATCTCTTCAGAAAGCTTGTAAGGTATTTCATAGCAGAGGTTCAGATAAAAGATATGCCACAAAATAGAAATTAATGAAAAGGAGGCCCATGTAGTTATATAGCAATGCATATATCTTCTGTTCAAATGTTAGTGTAAATATTACAAAATGATCCTTCCACCCAACAACCATTCCTTACAAACAAGTATTCAGCAATGCATCCAGGTTTTAGCAAGGCTTAAAAGGCAAGGTAAGATGCATTCAAGGCTTTTAAGAAGTGGAAGCCTTGCCCAAATGAGGACAAGCACACACTCTGCTAAAGCAAATGCAAGCTGATGATAAGGCAAGCACAAGGGGGGAAATTCAGAAGCTAATTTAAAGGCATTAAAAACATTTATTGAAATGCATCAGAAACAAGCAGAAAAGCAATGGGACCTTTAGACATCAAAGTGCAAAAGCAGTACTGAAAAAGAGCAAGCAGATTGTAGAGAAGCTAAATTAATTATTTGTATCAAGTTTTACTGTGTTAGATATTGCCTAGACCCTGCAAGCAATCAGCTTCTCACATTCTTCACCAGCCGAAGTTCCTGAACTGTCTTTGAAGGCAGCTCTATGTAGAGTTTCTTAGATGCTTAGTCCAATTTGGATGTAACCAGGTCATGGATGACTGTAGTGGGTCCAGTTTATTTAGGCTGCAATGCAGTTAGTGAATTAGCCAATGCTAATAAAAGGCAACCCTGGTAACCAATACAACATGTGGCTCCACAGATAATCATGAGCCCAAGAGGACTTCAGAGCTATGTTATCAGTTCTTTAGGATTACACCCCCATCCAGTAATGGTCTCATATCTCCATCTAGATGAACCGCTTTCCCTGCTCCCAGTCACATCTTATTATCTGGATTAAGTATCAGCTTGTCTGTGTCCCAAATGTGCCTCTGAACAACTGTTTAGGGTTCTACAGCAATCTATGTGGAAACAAAGGTAAAGCTGTCAGTCATCTACACGCGCAATTCAAAACTTCTGGACTATTTCCCCAGTGCTTTCATGGAGATGTTCAAAGCTTTTGGTGGACAAGGTAGAATCCTGTTTAGCACTCAGAAAACCAATGGTCTTGGGGTAAAATAGGAGTCCACTCAGCACCTGCTCCTATAGTGGTGGCAGGACAGGTCCATGACCCCAAGTCCTAATCTTATTAGGCCATTCAGCATATATCCAGCAGATATCAAGCCTGGAATATGAATGATTGAAATCTGGAGGAAGAAAGGGAGCATCAGTTGTGTGTCTGTGTCCTCATAGATGTCCACATATCTTGCACGTATGTCTGTTCTAATGGCATTGTTGGAGTTCCAAATACAAGGGGGAAGACTATTGTCATCATCTTACTGGGATGCTTTGGTTTGGGATGAGTGGCAAAACTGTTAACAGCATGGACTAAAGATTAACTATGTGAGTAATTTTGCTCATGAAAGAAGTAGAAATAAGAAGACATACTTACTTTGTTGGTGAACAGAGTGTTGCTTATGAAATAAACTTACTTTGACACAGAAACAGAATAAGGGAGATTTCATCTCCTGGTCTTGGCCCTGGCCCTGCCTTTAAAGTCACATTTCTCATCCAAGCTGGTTCCAGACCCACGCACTGATATTTCCTGACAAAACTGAAGTGCTCCTTCCAGCATCTTTGTTTGTTAATGTATGCATGTATTTGTATGACACATTTCTACCCCATACTTCAACCAAAAAAGGCATTCACTATGGTTTACAGAGATTAATAAGACAGTTCCTGCCCTCAGTCTTACAATCTCAAAGACATCATGCAAAAGGAAAATAGAGTGGGAGGACAAAGGATAAGCAAAAGGAAAAGAAAAAAGGGCATTAGTTCTTACTTATAAGGCTAAAATGTCACTCTACAATCTTCAGAGGAAGAATGGGATATAAATGTACCAATTAATTAATATGTACTGTGCTCAATCATTCCATGCTATTTCTTTCCCCCTTGTTTCCTCAGTTCTGTGGTAAGCTAACAATTATGCATCTATTATATTAAGGACTTTTCTCCACTCTGAGTTGATTGACTCCTCAAGCTTAATCCTAATCTGAGTCTGCAGCCTTCCACAGAAGCCAGTATATAAACAATATGCAATAAACTAACCTGAAAGCATTATGCCTCCAGAGAGATCTCAGAGGACTTTTGAAACAATGTCATGGAGAAAAGGACCTCTCTTTCCACAGGCAGCAATGCAGGCTGTTGCCACTTATTTGCAAGCAGTACAAAAGTCCCTGGTACTTGCTGGCCACCCATCCATCAAGCAACTATTGGCTCCTGGATAAAGCGAAACAAAAGCTACTTGATTAGCTGTCAAATAGCCATTAGGAAGATTAGTCAGTCAACTGCAGTTCTCCAAGTGCAGCTACTGTGTTTCAAACCCTGCTGCAGCATGGCAGGTCCACCTTCCTTTTGTGTCCGAGTCCTTTTCTCTCTTTTCTTAGTCAGTTTATTATCTCAACTGTGTCTAAAATGCCATCTTTATACAGAAACCCAGCCTATCATGTGGAATTTCCTACCCTCAACTGAAGAAAATGGAATTATGGCATTCATGAAAATGAAAGAGCAAGGGTAAAAGGTGGAGAGAGTGAGTCTCATCATCATTTTCATCACTGTCACCTTCCAGAGTTCATGGATTGATTCATTGATTATATTTCTGCCCATCCCAATTGCCAAAGAACATTGGGTGATTCACAATACATTATTATCTTTAAAATGCAACATGACACATAATATAAACATTTACACATTAAAAACTGGAAATGTGAGCTGTAATCCTCTGGCCTCCCAATATTGTCTGGCAGGCCATAGGATTCCTCTGGATTCTAGATTAAAGACCCAATGAGTTTGAAGCTAGGACTTCAAAGGCTGATCCTCTTCAAAAACTGCTGCACAAAGATGACTGCCCCCTATCTCATACCTGGGCCTTGAAGAAGGAGGAATTTGCATGGAGAAGGGAAGTGCCTGGAGCACTGAGTTCCAATGTTTCCAATAGGCACCCCAGGCTGCTTCTGTCTCTACCTCAGTGCTAAATCTAGGCAGCCTAAAATGGCTGTCTAGGGAAAATGCAGGGCACGAGGTATGGTGGTGGTACAGACTGCTGCCACTGCACCTGATAAATTGTATTCGATGGTCATATATCTTCCAATTCAGAATCTTATGAGCATCTGCTGTGGGTTATTGTATTGCACCCATATTGACTTAGTGTAGGAATAGGTAAGAATTTAATTCTTTCTCCCTCTCCCTCTGTGTGTGTGTGTGTGTGTGTGTGTGTGTGAATTTACGCAAATTTGCAAATTCCTTCCTAAAAGAAGAAGAACTTGAGATTCCTTATGAGAACTCTACGAACATAGGAGAAGCCATGCTGAATCAGACCAAAGGTCCATTTACTCCAGCATTCCACACATATGGTAGCAAAACATCTCTTTCAAGCAGGACTGTTGCAAAACCTTCCCCTTCCCAAGCTCCTCAGCAATTAACATATGCAGGCATGCCACCTTTGATAAGGGAGGTAGCACATGAAGTCATTCATAGTCTCCTCCCTCATCAGTCTTCACAATTCCCTTTTAAAGCCATCCGGATTGGTAACAATCACCATTTCCTGTGGCAGTGAATTATTTAGTTCAGCTATAAGCTCTGTGAAGAAGTACTTCACTTTATCTGTCCTAAACCTCCTACGAATCAGCTTCATAGGGATTCTGCATTTGAGTCTTTTGAGAGAGGAAATAAAATGTGTCCCTACTTTCTCCTCACAATGCATTGTTTTAAACATTTCTATCATGTCTCCCCTTATTTGCCTTTTCTCTAAGCTGTACAGCCCCAGAAGTTACAGCCACTTCTCACAGAGGAGATGCACCAGTCCTCTGATCTTTTTTGTTGCCTTTCTCTGTATTTTTTTCCAATCAAATAATGTCCTTTTTCAGGTAAGGTGACCAGAAATTAATACAATACTTCAAGTGTGGTCACACCAAAGATTAGTATGAGAAATAAAATTTTGGCCATCCTGGTTTCTATTCCCTTCACGGAGCTTGCCTTCCTCACAGCAGCTGAGCACTGGCCCAACATTTTCATTGAACTGTCCACCACTTCTCCAAGGTCACTTTCTTGCTCAGTCACTGCTAGTTCAGATCCTGTCAGTGCATAATTGAAGTTTTGTTTTGTTTTTGCCCAATATGCATTACTTTATACAGTACTTGCGTATATTAACTGTGTTTGCAATTTTGATGGCCATTCTTTGGATATCTCTTTAGAGTGCTTCATAATCCAATTTGATTTTAAGCACCATAAAAAGTTTAGTCTCATCAGCCAACTTGGTCACTTTACTGCTTATTCCTAATTCCAGATAATTTATGAATGGGTTGAAGAACATTGGTCCTAAAACAGAATCTTGTGGGACTCCACTGGTGACATCTCTCTGTTGGGAGAAATTGCCAATTATTCCCTTCCTCTGTCTTCTGTTTTTTAACCTGTTAGTGATCCGTAAGAGGATCCATCACCACCACCACCACCTGTTATTATGCTTGTTTTTTCAGGAACCTTTGGTAAAGTACTTAGGAAAAAGCCTTTTGGAAGTCTAGATAAACAATGTCTACTGGATCAGTCCTGTCTACGCGCTTATTGACACTCTCAAAGAACCCCAATAGGTTAATGAGAAAAAACTTCCCTTTGTGGAAGCCATGCTGAATCCTCCCCATCCCTGTACCCCACAAAAAGCAGGGCTTGTCCCTGTATGTGCTTACTGATTCTATCTTTAATGCTTTCAAGCAGTTTACCCAGAATAGATGTTAAGCTAATTGGTCTGCAATTTCCCTCCTGGATCCCTTTTTTAAAAATCAGAGTTACATTCTTTTCAAACACTGAATGTGAGCAAAGATAATGCTGACAGAATCATCCATCCAGACGGAGGGATTTGAGCTCTGGGTTTGAATCCCGATGCATCTTCAGCCATATTTTTATACTGAATTGGTGTTGCCCCCTCTTTGATAAGCTCCCCATCTGTAACAAGTAAAGGCAGGGCCATCAACATGGTTCTCACCATGCAGTAAATAGCTATACCTATTGAGCTTGGGCAGTGCATATGGGTGAGAATTCCGTTTGCTTCATTTAAAAAGAGGGAAAGGAGGAGGGTGGGCAAGCAAGCAAGAGAATTGATCAGAATTTACAAATTTATCCAGATGGGATGGAAAGGAATTGAGATTATTTTAAAAAAGGAATGTGGAAGAAAGCAAAACTGGGAGACCATGAAGTCCACATTTTGAACCAAGTGAGGGCTGGCAAATCAGCAGCATCAGTGCTGCCTGCTGACTCCCTCTTGAACTGCATCTGAGGCATCGGCAGAGCCTCACAGTTTGGTCCCTCATCTGCTGACTGATATTTGTGTCCTGGCTTAAGTGCAGAGCAGCTGAGGCACTTAAGAGGAGATAATTGTTGACAGACCCTTTGCCATATTTCTGTTCTGCAAAAGAAGCTGGTCTAAAGTACCCTGTGTTTCAGGTTGGGGATAATACATGTGAAAGAACTTTCTGCTGATATTAACTGTCCTTATTAGCACACTTTAAAGCTCAATATGGCCTACATAGTTTGGCCAACCCCCATTTTTCTCCTCAGAACAACCATGCAAAGTAGGTTAGATCAAGTTTACCCAGCGTGCATCACAACTGAAGAAGGATTTGAATCTGGGATCCCTGCAGCAAGTCTCTACCACACAACATTGTCCCTCAGTCTCCTGTATGGAGCAAGTTCCATTCCATGAGGACAGGAAGGCTTTAGGGGATGGATTTTAACCTAGTTCTCCAGTTACTTGGCTCCAACTTACAGCAGAGCTCCCTAAGTTATTTGGGACTATGGGCACATTTAGAATTTTGAGAGAGTGGGTTGATCCACATACAAAATGGCTCCTAAAGTGGTTGACATTGTGGACATGGTCAATCACAAAATGGTCACCATGATGGGCATGGTCCATCATTTTCTAGAAGATGAAACAGTCCAAGAGCCTAAATACAGAACAGAACTGGAATATGAGCTTGAACATAAGAAACCACTCTTGAAATCAAATCAAGATCGCTCAAGAGGGAGCATTTTGCTTTGCAGCATGCTGGCCTGCCAGTTACTTTTTAAAATGGAAAAGGCTTAAAAACAAAATATAAATCAGGAGAGATAGGTGACATAGCAAGCTGTGAGTGGGGCATTTACAGGCACTCTGGTGTCCACAGACTCCATTCGGAGACCCCAAACTGATGTTGTTTGTCTCTGATAATGACTATGAACTGGGGCTGAACAGTGATCTCTGTGAAAAGGAGCCTATTTGACATTTGACAGGAAGAAAAATAGATCCACCTTCTTTGCACTGAGTGAACTAAAGGCATCATGTTGGAGATTCCAGACACAGAATGATGCTCTGGAAAAATGCACCTGGCAGATTAAGGACTATGAGTTTCATAGGAACTAATGACCAGAAGTCAGAGAGTTGTAAACATACATTGTGTCTGAAGGGAAGTTCTTTGCCAAATGCACTTGTGCATTTACCTAGTTGCAAAAACAAAACAAAACACCCTAGAGTTACCTCAGTTTAAGAATTCTGCATTGATCACATTTTGAAGCAGAATTGAACACAATTTAATTGTAGGCCAATTCCCTCAGAAATCAGATTTGTCAATTTATAAAGCGGCTTCTAGATAGGATGCAATGTACATTCAATGATTCATTATAAAATGACAATTCACTAATTTGTAGTGTGTGTAAAAAATGATATGAGAATTCAGATCCCTTTGCTTTGAAATGTATTCAACTGATCATTACTGAACTAATAGCATCTTAAAATGCCAAGGAAATTAATCATAAAACTGAAATTCTAGTTACTTCAGTGTTAAGATAGCACATAGGCAATGTATTCATGAATTAGTGTGACACGTTTTGTAATTGGCAAACCATGTGGTGCCATGAAATTTAGTCAAACTTCAAAAAGGTTCTTGCAGGATTCAAACAGTTTTTGGAGCAAATGTCTCAAACTGACCTTTTTTGGCAAATGGGAGAAGTAAATGTCTTATTTAACAATTACAGAAACTTCTCTATTGGTCAAAGTATAAAAAAGGTTCCCACACTAGTGCCCTGCTTTCCGCTAATGCATACACAGTTGCTCTGGTCAGTTGTGACTGCACTTAAGACCGCTATTGGAGGTTTACAAATCCTGGATCTGAGCATCCCATGACGAATCATTCCTGTCCTGCCCAGGAACAGCTGGCATTGGTCCTTTTGGTAAATATGATTATGTCACTACATGTCTAATGATGTCCAATCAACAGTGTTTAAATAAGATTCAGTGGCCAGTCTAGCTGACTTCAGCATATGGGATGAGGAAAAGGACAAGATGGTGCCCTTTTCTCATCACCTTCCTTCAACACTAGCAATTAGACAGCATCCTTCATCGCACCTTAGGATATTACCAGGTTATTATGCATCTCCACATTAGCCATTTATTGTGTGCTTGTGATTATTCATAATAGTTTATGGGGGATACACACAGAACCACCATGTTCTTGGGCTTCTCCCATGTTCCCAAGCATTTCTCTACTTTTTTTCTTAATTAGGACAATGAGATATTATTTGCCTGTCACACTACATCACAGTAAAACAGGCATGTGTGTGACTGTAATTATACTATACTGCAGCACTCCCTTGTGGTTGTACAGTAGAGCATAAAAAAGACAGAAAAATAAAACCCCCAGAAAAATGTGT
Organism: Varanus komodoensis; assembly: GCF_004798865.1. Taxonomy (NCBI): domain Eukaryota; kingdom Metazoa; phylum Chordata; class Lepidosauria; order Squamata; family Varanidae; genus Varanus; species Varanus komodoensis. The sequence continues at coordinate 40,762,023 of NW_025335941.1, forward strand.
AAAGGGTACGTGTTTATTTCTGCAAAGAAAATGGAAGAATAAGCCCTGGTAAAGTGCAGAGTTCAACGTTTCATGTGCAGAAGACCATTCTTAGAGGACACAGGGAAGTTCATGTGGCACACACAACTTTGTCCTCCAACACCTCCCCATCCCTGCCAATAATCCAGCCACTATGAGCTAAACCAGTTCCCACGTCCTGCTTAATGGCAGAGATGGCCCTGTCACCTTCTATCTGACAGTTCTGTTAGCAAACCTGAAATCTACACACAAAGTAGATCTTTGACCTCCCACTTAACTGTGGTTCAGATCTTGATCAGCGCTTCAGTTCCAGCAGTTCTGACACTTTCTTCCCTCTAAGAGTCTGGCCTTCTTGTCGTCCTTCTTTTCTTTTTTGATCTCCTGCCTCACTGTCTTTGGCTTTTTAGCTTCTAAATTGTTTTTCTCTCTCCCTCAACACTGATCAGCCAGATGGGAAGCTTCTTGTACATTTCTGCCAAGTTACTGTTTCCTGAGTTAAACCTATTTCCCTGGATCTTCTGATGAACTTTATAGCTTCATTTTTCCTGAGTAAACTTCCTGACCCAAACATTTGACTTGTACACAATTAACCTTTCAGCTGAAACTGACTAATATATGTGCACGTACTCACAAACACACATGATATTTGGCTCTATATTTTAGAAGGCTCCTTCATGGATCACTGCCTTGTCGTGGCGAAGGGGCTTGCATAGCTCAATGAAGCTATGAGCTATGCCATGCGGGGCCACCCAAGATGGACAGATCATAGCAGAGAGCTCTGACAAAACGTGATCCACTGGAGAAGGAAATGGCAACCCACTCCAGTATCTTTGCCATGAAAACCCCATGGACAGTACCAAAAGGCAAAAAGATGAGCCTCTCAGGTTGGAAGGTGTCCAATATGCTACTGGGGAAGAGCAGAGGGCTAGTAAAAGTAGCGCCAGAAAGAATGAAACAACTGGGTCAAAGTCGAAAGGACACTCAGTTGCAGATGTATCTGGTGGTGAAAGGAAAGTCTGATGCTGCAAAGATCTATACTTCATAGGAACCTGGAATGTAAGATCCATGAATCAAGGCAAGCTGGATGTGGTCAAACGAGAGATGACAAGACTGAACATCAACCTCTTAGGAATCAGTGAACTAAAATGGAAAGGAGTGGGTGAATTTAATTCAGATGACCGTCAGGTATACTACTACGGGCAAGAATCCCTCAGAAGAAATGGAGTAGCCTTCATAGTCAATAAAAGAGTAGGAAAAGCAGTACTGGGATACAATCTCCAAAATGACAAAGTGATCTCAGTTCGAATCCAAGGCAAAACATTCAACATCACAGTAGTCCAAGTCTATGCCCCAACCACTGGTGCTGAACAGGCTGAAGTTGACCAGTTCTATGAAGGCCTACAACACCTTCTACACCAAAAATGATGTCGTTATCATCCTGGGGGATTGGAATGCTAAAGTAGGAAGCCAAAAGATAACTGGAAGAACAGGCAAGTTTGGCCTTGGAGTAGAAAATGAAGCAGGGCACAGGCTGGTAGAATTTTGTCAAGAGAATACGATGGTCATAGCAAACACTCTTTTCCAACAACCCAAGAGACGACTCTACACATGGACATCACCAGACGGTCAACACAGAAATCAGATTGACTATGTGCTCAGCAGCCAAAGATGGAGAAGCTCTATACAGTCAGTAAAAACTAGACGAGGAGCTGTCTGTGGCTCAGATCATGAGCTTCTCATTGCAAAATTTAGGCATAAATGGAAGAAAAAAGGAAAAAGCACTAGGCCACACAGGTATGACCTAAATCATATCCCTGATGAATATACAGTAGAGGTGACAAATAGATTTAAGGAATTAGACCTGATAGACAGTGTACCTGAAGAACTATGGACAGAAGTTTGCAACATTGTACAAGAGGTAGCAACTAAAACCATCCCAAAGAAAAAGAAATGCAAGAAAGCAAAATGGCTGAGGAAGCTTTACAAATAGCTGAGGAAAGAAGGGAAGCGAAAGGCAAGGGAGAAAAGATACCCCCAGTTGAATGCAGAATGCCAGAGAATAGCTAGAAGAGATAAGAATGCCTTCTTAAATGAACAGTGCAAAGAAATAGAAGAAAACAATTGAATAAGGAGGATCAGAGGACCAATCTTCAAGAAAATTGAAGATATGAAGGGAACGTTTCATGCAAAGATGGGTATGATAAAGGACCAAAATGGCAGGGATCTAACAGAGGCAGAAGAGATTAAGAAGAGGTGGCAAGATTACACAGAGGAACTATAAAAGAAAGAGCTTAACGTCCCTGAGAACCACACTGGGGTGGTCACTGACCTCGAGCCAGACATCCTGGAATGTGAAGTCAAATGGGCCTTAGGAAGTCTGAGCATCAACAAAGCTAGTGAAGGTGACAGTATTCCAGCTGAGCTATTCTTAAAATCTTAAAAGACAATGCAGTAAAATGCTACACTCAATATGCCAGCAAATTTAGAAAACATAACAGTGACCACAGGATTGGAAAAGGTCAGTTTACATTCCGATCCCAAAGAAGGCAATGCCAAAGAATGTTCAAACTACCGCATCATAGCACTCATTTCACATGCCAGCAAAGTTATGCTCAGAATCCTACAAGCTAGGCTCCAGCAGTATGTGGACCAAGAACTACCAGAAGTACAGGCAGGATTTCGAAGAGGGAGAGGAACTATAGATCAAATTGCCAATATACGCTGGATCATGGAGAAAGCTAGGGAGTTCCAGAAAAACATCTACTTCTGACTCATTGACTATGCTAAAGCCTTTGATTGTGTGGATCACAACCAATTGCGGCAAGTTCATAAAGAGATGGGAGTACATGACCATCTTATTTGTGTCTTGAGAAACCTATATGCGGGTCAAGAAGCAACAGTGAGAACTGGCCACGGAACCACTGATTGGTTCAAAATTGAGAAAGGAGTTTGGCAAGGCTGTATACTGTCACCCTGCCTATTTAACTTATATGCAGAGCACATCATGAGAAAGGCAGGGCTAGATGAATCACCAGTTGGAATTAAGACTGCTGGGAGAAATATCAACAGCCTCAGATATGCAGATGATACCACTCTCATGGCAGAAAGTGAAGAGGAACTAAAGAGCCTCTTGATGCGGGTGAAGGAGGAGAGCGCAACAAAAGTTGGCTTGAAACTCAACATTAAGAAAACTAAGATCATGGCATCCGTTCCTCTCACTTCCTGGCAAATAGATGGGGAAGAAATGGAGATAGTGACAGATTTTATTTTCCTGGGCTCCAAGATCACCACAGATGGTGACTGCAGCCAAGAAATTAAAAGATGCTTGCTCTTTGGGAGGAAAGCTATGGCAAATCTAGACAGCATACTAAGAAGCAGAGACATCACCCTGACGACAAAAGTGCGTATAGTCAAGGCTATGGTTTTCCCAGTTGCAATGTATGGCTGTGAAAGCTGGACCATAAGGAAGGCTGAGTGCCAAAGGATTGAGGCCTTTGAATTGTGGTGCTGGTGGAGACTCCTGCGAGTCCCTTGGACAGCAAGGCGATCAAACAGGTCCATCCTAGAGGAGATCAACCCTGACTGCTCTTAAGAAGGCCAGATCCTGACAATGAAACTCAAATACTTTGGCCACCTAATGAGAAGGAAGGACTCCCTGGGAAGAGCCTAATGCTGGGAACAATAGATGGCAAAAGAAGAAGGGGACGGCAGAGAATGAGGTGGCTAGATGGAGTCACTGAAGCAGTTGGTGTGAGCTTGGGTGAACTCCGGGGGATGGTGGAGGACAGGAAGGCCTGAAGGAATGTTGTCCATGGGGTCGTGATGGGTCAGACACGACTTCGTGACTAACAACAACAACAATTCTAGAAGGAAAGTAAATATAGAACTGAAGCACAGCTTTGGATTTTTTTTTCCACAGGCGTATTCATGGAGGACGCGATGAATGGCTGCTAGCCATGCTGGATGTATCTCACCATTAGGAACAGCATACATTGTGTTGCCTACCTGCACTGGCAATAGATCTCCAGGGTTTCAGATGGAGGCCTCTCCTAATCTCCAGTACCTGCAAAAGCCAAGAATTGAACTAGGTGCCTTCTGCAGGTCAAGTGTACACCTTATCACTAAACTGTGTCCCATAGCAGAAGACCTTGCAGATTTATAACAATGCCTTGTAAATAATTTCACCTTTTAATGACCCTAATTACCTATAAAAGCATTGGGAGGGGTCAGTAGATCAGAGTTAAATCAAATGCAGAAGGTTAAATTTCTGGTATCATTCTAAACCTCAGGATGCAGCAGTGGGAAAAGAATCTGAATGGTAAGAGCCCTTAGGCCTTTGCCTGTTGGAGTAGACCAGACTTCACTGGATGGAATGATTGTTTGACTCAATATATGGTAGCTTATATGTTCAACTAACTTTGGGATGGGATTCTTGACTTTCTGGCTTGGCAGAAAAGGAAAGGGGATTCCTATAACTCAGTCTAAGAATTGCCCAGCAGTGCCTAGGAACTTATTTTCTTAGATTCATGTTCAGAAGTCTTCTCCTGTTCTGCAAAACACAATGAAGCCTTCAGGTGGGCTTGACTAAGCAGGTAATTCTTAACAAAAGTTAGTGGCTTACTGCCAATATCCAAGCAACAAAAGGAAGGGAGAATAAGATTGAACATCATATATGACAGGCTGTATCAGCCACCTCAATATCTCCAAATAGAACCTTCCCTGGCATCTTCTCCAAGGTGCCAGCAACTCTTTCAAAATACTTCATTTTGAATGCAACTGAGTTCTGAGTTCAGATGATTTTTTTCTCACATTTGTGAACTCACTCCCCCATACCCCTCCCATGATGAGCAAGTACAGTTTTTTTGATGAAAGAAACACAACCCTGAAAAACTGTTGCTAGTAGGCATGTTAAACTATGAGGGGTCTTCAAAATTTTCCACACTTTTATATTTTACACACACACACATATATATCTGATGGCATTAAAAGGTTGGTATGGCACTGGGAAAAATGCATCTCAAAGGAAGGTGACTATGTAGAAAAGTTATGTAATTTGTTTTTGAAATTGTTAATACAGTTTTAAAAAGTGAGGAAACTTTTTGAAGAACCCTTCATATATACAAATAGTGAAAAAACATCAGCACCAATGGAATGATTAAGTACCACTTTCCTCCCTCTCTAATATGTTAGCCCCATTCAAACAGCCTACAAACTTCCGGAAAGCATATGCTGTATGGGCAGACCAGGAGAGAGAATCTGACCTGCCTTAGCCCTGTTCACTAGACTGCCTGGGCAGGCCCTGCATCCATGAAATCAATTTCAAGTATCCATGAAATCAGGACACATGTTGATTGGAAGACCTGTTCCTCCCTTTCATGAAAAAGGTACCAAGTTTGTATTTGTTTGCTTCTTTAAACAAAGCTTCTTCTGTATAAGATACATTCATAATGACTTTTGCTTAGAATGAGCTTCACTTACTAACCTCCCTAGCTTCCTTTCTCCATGTTTTTCCTCAGTGGAATGAGATGAAAGTGGGAGTGGCCCCACTGCATAGCTATGCTGCCTGCCATTCAGGCATGCACAACCTACATGCATGTATATAAGTTCTTCTCAGACAGCAGACTAAATGCACATGGGTTGGAATGGGACTTGCTGGGAGGATCTGCCACACGTGGTTTCAGTCTAGACTAGCTATGCGATCAAGGCTCATGGAGCTTTATATAGAAGCAAAATACATGCCACTCTACTCAGGCCAGTGTGTGTGTGTGTGTGTGTGTGTGTGTGTATGGATGGGGGTGTGGGGGAGTGTTTCTATAACTACAATGCATCATCATCAAGATCAAAGTGAACTGAAACCAAACTGAACTAGTATTGCTCAGGTCTCTTGGAAATCAATATGAAAAGTAAGACAAGATGAACTTATATCCCAGTGATTCCAGTGGGACCTAAGTGTGATTAAAACAGGCAAGAAGGATCCAGCTCAACAACAACATTCCAGTGATGAGGTTTGTATTCCATCCTTTGTTCAAGGAGCTTAGAACGGCTTTCTTGTTCCCTGCCCCCATTTTATCTTTAAAATAACTCTACCTGCTATGCTGAGCTAGGGACTTGCCTCAACATTATACAATGATCTGAAGCCAGCATCGTACATTACAAAAAATGCTATGAAGATTAGCACACCTTCATTTTACATGGTGTCTAACTTCTCCAAACATTCAGTCAGTAAGTTGACAAAAAGATTAATTTTATGTCAAAAAGTTGGTTTGAAATTCTTTCAATTTTTTGAGCTTCACAAAGGGCAGATGAACTGTGAGAACTGTCAAGAAATGAAAATGTACAAAGCAGAATATTCAAAACTAGGAATGGTAGAGTGGGTGCTGTATATTAATAAAGGGCTAGATGATTGAAGACTGACTTCTTTCAATGCATAATAACAATATGTTTCATTAAGACTGAGTGTATGTATTTAAATGCATTGAGCATTCTGGTGTAAGACAGGGGTTATTTTTCCCTTCAAAGCATGTCTCATTGCTAGCTGCTGATTCTGCACTTAGGCTCTCTGTGTTGCAAAGATTGTTTCCATAAAGCACAACTTTGTTCAGGTTATGCTTCTGCATTATGCTTCTGCAAGGGCAAGAAACTGTGGGAGGAACCCACAAAACAGGCTGACTTCATGGTTTAGGAGGAGTTAGTTTGCCATTGAAATTCAGTGGCACATTGTTCTGTAATGTCTACAGAGTACTAAAAGGGTCAGTTTTAGCTCAAAGATAAGGTTTAGGGACTTTAGGAGAAGAGGGACTTCAGGCTTCACCTGAATGGTCCATCAAGCTAGATTCCTTTCCTTTCCTTTTTTCCACTACTTAATTTCTATACCATTCAAAAACCAGAGCTCTTTGAGCATTTCACAGAAGTTGTAAAACAAATGCATCTCTCTCTCTCTCACACACACACACCCCTCTTTAATATACAACATTTAATATTTAAAATAGCTAAACAACAACAATTACAGTAATGTACCAAGACCTGATAAACATCTGACATTAAAATTCCATCATGTGCCAAAACATCCCTGTAAGAAGAGGCAAGTCTTAACCAGATGCCAAAAAGATGTTACAGGTACCATATAGAACTCAGTGGGGAGGGCATTCCAGAATCAGGGGACCAAAAAGACCCTCTCCCTTTTTACTCCTGTGAACCTCCCTTAGACGTAAACCCCAAATGGGGAGTGCAATATATGAGTAGCTTCATGATACGAGTGTTCCATCAGCTATTCTCTTTCCAAGCCACATATTTATTTATTTATTTATTTATTTATTTATTTATTTATTTAGTGAGCTTCTATGCCGCCCCATTCCCTGAGGCCTCGGGGTGGCTCACAACAATAAATAAATACATATCATCCATACAAAAACCAATATAATAACAATATAATACCAATATAATTGTAGACGTCCTGGCCAAAGATATAAAATCAATAAATAATGTTAACAATTAAATGACATTTAAATAAAAAGGTCTTGGCCTGGCACCGAAAACAAAAAACGACGGTGACAGGCAGACCTCTCTGGGGAGCGCATTCCATAGATTGGGCGCGACCACAGAGAAAGCCCTCCTCCGGGTGCTTACCCTCCTAATATCCTTCACGGAGGGTTCCCAGAGAAGGGCCTCACCCCCTGATCTCAAGGGGCGGGAGGGCACGTATGGACGTAAGCGCTCCTTTAGGTAACCAGGACCCAAGCCATTAAGGGCTTTATAGGTCATAACCAACACCTTGAATTGGGCCTGGACTTCAATGGGGAGCCAGTGAAGCTGACGGAGAACTGGAGTCATGTAAACATAATGCCCAGTTCCTGTCAGCAGCCTGGCAGCTCTGTTTTGAACAAATTGAAGTATCCGGACCGTCTTCAAGGACAGCCCCACGTAGAGCACATTGCAGAAATCTAGTCGGGAAGTTACCAACGCGTGTGTCACTGTCACCAGGCAGTCGTTCTCTAGGAAGGGATGCAGCTAATGGATCAGCCGAAGCTGAAAGAAAGCGCTCCTCGCCACCGCTGTCACCTGAGCTTCAAGTGAAAGCTCTGAATCGAGGAGCACTCCCAAGCTGCAAACCTTGTCCCTAAGAGGGAGTGCAACCACATTCAGGACAAGGTCAAGGTTCCCTTCCCCGAAGCCCGGTCCACCTACCAACAAGACTTCTGTCTTGTCTGAATTGAGCTTCAGTTTATTGGCCCTCATCCAGCCCATTACCTTGGCCAGGCCAAGTACAGCCACTGCCTCACCTGGATTGGTGGAAAGTGAGAGGTAGAGCTGGGTATCATCAGCCTACTGATGATTCCGCAGCCCACACCTCCTAATGACCTCTTCCAGCGGTTTCATGTAGATGTTAAATAGCAAAGGGGACAAATTGGATCCCTGAGGTACTCCATGGCATAACTGCCATGGCACAGAGCCATAGTCCCCCAGCATCACCTTCTGGAATTGCCATTGAGATAGAAGCGGAACCACTGCAAGGCAGTACCTCCAACCCCCAATCCCGCTAGCCTATCCAGAAAGATACCATGGTCGATGGTATCGAAAGCTGCTAAGATGTCCAGGAGAACCAACAGGGACGCACTCCCCCTGTCCTTCTCCCTGCACAGGTCATCGTACAGGGCAGCCAAGGCAGATTCAGTACTGTACCCGGGTCTGAAGCTGGGCTGAAATGGGTCCAGATAATCAGTTTCATCCAAGAGTGCTTGGAGTTGTTCTGCCACCACTCGCTCCAACACCTTGCCCAAAAATGGGATGTTGGCCACTGGTCTATAATTAGTGGCCATCTCTGGATCCAGGGATGCCTTCTTCAGGACTGGTCGGACTACCTCCTCCTTTAAAGGGGCAGGTACCTGGCCAACCCTCAGAGAGGCGTTAACCACTTCCAGGATCCAGGTCCCTATCCCGTGCTTGGTCTTGTTAATTAGCCAAGATGGGCAAGGGTCCAATAGGCAGGTGGTGGGACGTACTCGTCCAAGCACCTTGTCCATATCATCAGGCCACAGTAACTGAAACTCATCCATCAATTTTGGACCAGACGGCGACATTGGTATCTCCCCAGAAGACTCTGGGTCACTAGTGGAGTCCAGCTTGTGACGAATCTGACAGATTTTCTCCCTAAAATGCTTGGCAAAGTCATCACAGCGGGCCTTCTTGGGTGGTACTTTTTCTTTCTCAGGGCCAGGGTGAACCAGCCCTTGTACCACCCGAAAAAACTCCGCCAGACAGCATTGTGAGGAGGCAATGGAAATGGAGAAGAATTTCTTTTTTGCCGCCCTCACCACCACAGCATAGGCCCAATAATGGGCTCTTAAGTGTGTTTGGTCAGATTCATCCCGTGATCTCCTCCACCTACGCTCTAGATGTCTTCCAACCCACTTCATTGCCTGCAATTCAGGTATATACCAAGGGGAAGAGTGGACTCTGCACTGCGGGAGAGGACACTTGGGAACAATCATGTCAATAGCCCTGGTCATTTCCCCATGCCATAGTTCGACCAGAGCATTGACAGAAGCACCATCCTTGTCAACTGGAAACTCCCTCAGGGCCTTCAGGAATCCGTCTGGATTCATCCGGCTCCGGGAGTAGACCCACACGATCTGGTCTGCACCCTTACAGAGGGAAAGGCTGCTCTCGAGCACAAACCTCACGAGGAAGTGATCTGACCATGACAGGGGTGTTAGACACAAATTCCTCAACCTCAGACCACCCTCTTCCTGCCCTGTCGAGAAAACCAGGTCCAGAGTGTGTTCACATTCATGGGTCGGGCCTATGACATGTTGAGACAGCCCCATGGCCACAATGGAAGCCATGAAGTCCTGAGCCGCCCTGGTTAGACCAGTCTTGGCATGGAGATTGAAGTCCCTCAGGACCAACATCCTGGGAGTCCTCAACACCAGGTCTGAGATGATCTCTGTCAGCTCAGGCAGGAAGTCTGTTGGGCAGAAGAGTGCATGGTACACCAACAGAATCCCCAATCTTTCTCGGTCACCCAACACCAGATCGAGACACTCTAACCCCGGCCTCTAGAGGACTGGAAGCCCCGTGAGGGAGATGGAGGCTTGGTAAACCAAACCCACCCCCGTCCCCTCCCCTCCAGGCGTGGACTGTGCTGGACTAGATACCCGGGCGGACACATTTGAGAGAGGGCGACATCCCCCCCTCTCCTGCCCAGGTCTCTGTTATGCAAGCCAGGTCAGCCCCCTCATCCACAATCAGGTCGTGGATGAGGGACGATTTGTTGTGGACCAACCTGGCATTAAGTAGCAGCACCGTCAGGCCCGGGGGGCAGTTGACAAGACTACCTGGAACCTTCTGGCTGGGGGTAGAACCAGAAGGAGGGACAGGTGTCAACCATCTGTCCCTCCTTCTTCTACGTGGACACGTTGAACCCCCACCGCTGTAACGTCCATTGTCCACAACCACCCCAATGGCGGTACGCACGTGCTCCCCAGGTAACCCAACCATTGACATGGCCAGGAACGACTCCGTATAAATAAGTTAAAATACAATAAAAAAGTTAAAACAATATAAAACTCCCCGTCCACCCCCAATATAAAATTCCACCCACTGCTAAAGTCCCTCACCAGCCCAGCCACCACACGGCCTCGAATGGCCTCAAACGGTGGCTACCGCCCTTCCCCGCGCCCCATCCCCAATCTGGCGTTGCTCTCACCGACGCTGGCGGGGGGGCGATGCGGAGCGGATGCGGGAAACTCACTGGCCAGCAAGATGGTGGCGCCCTCCTCAGCAGCGAGGCGGCGGCCGTGTCCTCGGCATCCTCTGAGCCTGGCATGGTCCAGCAGTGGCCGCAGGAGCGGCGTTAGCTGCTTTCCGGAGCCTGGCGGAACCCCACGATGTTCTCAGTGGCGGTGGAGGCACGATGGCTGCGGCAGATGTTCCAAGGGAGGAGGGGGCGCAGATCCGGCTTTACATGTCAAAACCCTTGAGTCCCTTGAGCTGGACTCAGAAAGAAAGGCCTGTTCCTTCTAGCATGCACTTGATAATTCTGACACATGACATTGAAATCTGTGAATAAATAAGTTATTTATTGTAGACAATCAGCCAAATGTTTAATGGTTACATACTTCAGAAATCATATAATTATACCAAAAGCTATACACACATTGTTTGGTTCAAGAAACAGTTCAAGATTAATAATAATTACAACTGTGTCAGCAATCCTTCCAATGATAATATCCCAAACTGGGATCTCTAGAGTTCAGAATACAGGGCAAGGGTAAGGGTTATGATAAATCTAGCCAAGATAAGATTCCAGGAAATACAAATTGTAGTTCTAGTACAATTTACAAACCAGAATACATACACAGGCAAACTTCAGCCCAAGACCTGCATCTATGTTGGAATCTTTCTGTGACGTGTGCCAAGACAGACTGAAGATTATGATCATAGTGAATCCAGTCTAGAGACAGAGAGGGCACTGTGCAGTACAGATGTTCCCTGTCAAGGCTTCTTCAATCTGCAGACCAAGTCTATGTTTCCAGATAACAGAAGTCAGGTGGGGTTCCCAGAGAACAGAGATAGAAACATAGAAACTGAGTCAGAAGGGGTCTCCCAGGCCATTTAGTCTGACCCCTGGCTCCAGCCAGCTCCGCTCATGACATGCCTACCAAGTGCATGTCTAGCCTATCCTTGAACACCCTCACCAATGGGGCTTCAACCACCTCCCGTGGAAGCCCTTTCCATACCCAAGAGTCCTAACAGTCAGGAAGTGCCTCCTGACATCCAAACTGAACCTTGTTAAGGCCTCTATAGTGTAGACTCCAGGCAGGCTAAAAACCCAAGTATCAGAATGATCCAGACTTTTAAAAAGGGTGAAGTCCAGACAAGGAAGTGGTTTAGACATTACAGGGATTGATCTAGCATAATGCAACGTTCTAACAGAAAAGGGCTTGATTTGATGTACATCTAGGTGTGGAGTGCTTTGCAAAGCTTATGGTGGTCTTACCAGCTGGAAGGATTTCAGACAGATGTTCCCAGTGAAGGTGCTACAACTTTGGCACTGGTGACAGCAAATCATATGCTATTACAGTCTTCCTTTTGACTAACAGAGGATTTATTTCATAAAAGAGCAGTGTGTCACTGTTGCCTTTGTCATAATCTATACTGCTTTCCATATAGGCAGCTTTTTCCAAGAAAAAGGTCCAATAATCCCTCCTTCCTTAGCTCATTCAGCCCCTGCCTGCCTGGTTCCAACATAGAGGCTATCAACATTCTTAGCTACAGTCCTATTGCACATGCTTGAAACTTGCAATTGCTCAGGAATGTCTGCTTCCCTTGACTTACCTTATTTTTCACTCTATAAGACGCACCTGACTATAAGACACACCTAGTTTTTAGAGGAGGAAAACAAGAAAAAAATATTCTGAATCACATGGTTTACTAAACTATTTAATAAACTATAACAGAATACAGTAATACTGTATTTCAACCTTGTAAAGTGAACAGCAGTCAACAGTGGCATTAAGAACCATCATCACTGTCATTAACAAAAGAGAGACTTTAAAGTTCGAGTACTCTTCTAGTTTTTGTTGAACCCACAGAACTCATCATCATTCGAGTCAGAATTTATGAAGCTCTGTTGCTCACAATCACTGACATCACTTTCTTAGTCAGTAGTGGAATTATTGAAGGAATCCACAATCTATACCAGTTATACAAGAATTCAATAACAAATCTAAAAAAGCCAGTAATGTCCACACTGCCCTACTAGTAAATAATAGAAAAAAACTTCTGACAAAAAATGAAATAGTGTACAGTAAATCAAACACACAGTGGACTAAGTAGCCTTTGAAGAATAAACTTCATACACGAAGGTAATGCTGTTCAAATATCCACTGATCCTAAAAAAAATGTGTCTGATCAACTAACAGATAACTGATCCATGGAAAGCTTCCTGATAATCACAGGCACATTCCCCATCACTTCCCCAAGGGCTTCATTAAAAGACGGGTTGCCATTTGAAAACATACACCGACCTGTGATTAACAGCTCTCAACTGCGCCAGAGGAGGGGGGGCGGAGCAGGGTGCGCCGAGCATGTGCTGCCCAGGTGGTGCCATGTGGGGCCGGCAGCGTGCCAGCGGTGGCCTTCCGGGTGGCGCAGCAGTGGCAGCGGCAGCGGCAGATCTTCCCAGGTGGTGGGGGTAAGCAGTTCCCGGGCGGTGGGGGTGAGCAGTCCATCTCTCCATGCGGCTGGCAGGTTAAAGCCCATGGCTCATCCTGCTCCGCACCTCTTCCCCTGAGCGGCACAGCTCTCACCTGCGCTGGAGGAGGGGGCAGAGCAGGGCGCGCCGAATGCATGCCAGCCAGCCATGTGGTGCCATGTGGTGCAGGCAGGCCGGCAGCATCCCGGGCATCGGGCACACACACATTCGCTCTATAAGATGCACAGACATTTCCCCTTACTTTTGAGGGGGGGAAAAGTGCATTGTATGGAGCGAAAAATATCGTACTCCCTGTGTGAAGCCAGACAGAATTATATCCTTGCCATTCTGGTGTTCCTCATTCAGCTCAAGATAAAACTTGCTCCCTCCCTGATCTTTTGGTCAAACAGGAAATCAAGCTGATCTAAAGTCTCGGGCCTAAGGATTTTCACAACTGGACCAGATTGCCACTCAGCCTGTTCTAAAACTAAATCAAACTCTGACACTAAACCCACAGTGACCCTGGCACTAATCCTGACATACAGGAAGCCAGTTCAAGTGGCCCATAATTGGTGTTATATGCTCAGATCTACTGGTCCCTTTTAGCAATCAATCAATTCTGCACAACCTGCCACTTCTTCAAAGGCAGCCCCACTTAGAGTGCATTGCAGTAATCTAACTTACAGAATATACACTACTGAGAACAGGTTATCCCTGTCCAGATAGCAAGATGCAACTATCACCAGTAAAACCTAGAAGAGGACACTCTGTGCCACTGAGGACACCTGAGCCTCAAGTGATAATGATGACTCCAGAAGAATCCACAAGCTACAAACCTGCTTCTTCAGGGAGAGTGCAATGCACCTTTCATCTGGCCAGAGGTGCCACCCATTAACAGCATCTTAGTCTTGTCTAAATCTAATTTCAGTTGATTGCCTCTAATCCAGTTCATTGGTACATCTAGACACTGATTTAAGACTTAAACTGCTCTATCCAAAGTGTAGGAAAAGGAGAAATAATCTGCATTTCCTTAACATGCTCCTCATGACCCAGTTCAGTGGTATCATGACCCTTGAAAAACCACATACGTACCAGAGAATCCATGAGACCATCTTCAGGACCCAACTATCAAAGTAGGGCTGAAACTACTACAGTGTACTACTGCACAATTCCCAATGCAAATAATTGTCCAAGAAGGAAACCATGGACAGTGGTTTCTAAAAACACTAAGCAATCAAAAAGAATCAATAGGATCACACCCACATTGTTTTTATCCTGATATAGATCATCATGCTGGGCAACCAAATCTCTTTCTCTGCGAAAACCTGGCCTGAACCTGACTGAAATGGACCCAGATAATAGGTCTCTTCCAGGAATATCCAGTTTGGCTTGAGAACCACTTATTCAAAAACCTTGCCCAGAAAGAAACACCACAGGATTACAGTTAATATTTCAGGGATGATTTCTTCAGGATGGTTCACTACTGCCTCCTTCAGATAGCCCAGGACCACCCTCTCACACAATAAAACATTAATAGCCTCCCTATACTAGCTGGCTGATCCCTTCCTGCCATTTTAATAAGCAAGAGAGAAATAGATCATGTACAGAAATGGTTGCTCAAATCTGTCTAAGCACATTGTCAACAATCAATGTCCTTCAGCTCTGCCAAGTAGCATTCATCCAACAAAACTGGGCAACACTGTGTTCTGGATGTTTTCATAGATTCTCCTGCTATGACTCTGGAGTGTAAATCCCAGTAGATACAACAGATTTTATCTTGGAAGTGCCTTGCAAACGTATCTCACTTGCTCTCTGATGGACTGGTCAGGGCTAGCCAGGGCTGGACTGTGGGCCAGGGATTTCCCAGTCTTGCTTGAAACAATTAAATAATGTTCCATGCCAAAGCTGCAGCACTGAAAAATAAATTCTGAAACTAATCTCTGGAAATTCCTTTGTCAAATTTGTGGAATTGTGTCTCTAGACTGACCCACCTAGTATGAACATTATTATGCATTCAGCACCAGAAAAAGACATTTCTATTCTACTAGATTCTTTGATATAACATTGAAGCATATTATTATTTGCTTATTTTATCTTTTCTTTTATTACAAGTTCTATATTTCTCCTTTTTGCTGTAGACTGCCTCCAAAGTATTTCTGATGAGCATGATCAACATCTCTTGCAAACAATACAATAGAATAACAATAACTTCAGAGTTGCTTTCAAGAAAGAGGTGTGTTTTTTGTTCATTGACATAAGACAGGTATGCTTTTGTTTATTGATTTGTGCTTCCCCTTCCCTCTTCCCAGTCATGCTTGCTTTAGCTTCTTCCTCTTTATGAGATAGCACACCATGCATTCAAGACCATTTCAGTTTTCCCTTTTCAGATGTTACCATTTGAACTGTGAATGTAAGAGAGGTTGCCTTTTATGACTGATTTACAAATGTACTGGGCCATGTGCCATTGGAAAGGGATGCATTTCTGATAGGAAAGGAAAGAGAACTTTTGAAGAAATGATCATTTATCATATGTTTGTATGAAGCCTACTGCTTGCCCAAGGTCAAGGACTATGGAATGCCCAGAAATGAGCGTCCTCATGGATGGAAAGCACAATACATTAAATGCTTGATAAATGGCCTTACACCTGGTCAGGCTCAGTTATGTTGACTGAGGAAACTGCTTTCAGATATCCCTTTCACTTCTGATTCACACCTCACACACTGCTGCATTCACCTCCTTTGGAATTTTATTCCTCCCTAGTTCACTTTCCCTTTATTTATTTATGTATTTATGTATTTATTTATTTATTTATTTATTTTTGTCTCAGTTCTCCTCTTTTCTGCCTTCCTTTCTGTTTCTGATGCCTTATTATCTTTTTTCCTCTGAACCTTTCTTCTCTTCTCCTCCTCCCACTGGCCATTCTTTCTGGCCTAAAACATTTATTATGTTCTCATTCAGAGCCCATTAAATGTAATGAAAGAGAATTCTTTTCTCATTTTATTTTAAATGTGGCTGCATAGATGGAATGTTTGTAGCAATGATGCTAGCTGCCCATGCAAGTCTTCTGCTTCCAAAACACTATGGGAAGTGACATGTAACTTTCAGGAATGCTGTCATGCCAGGCTGTAGTAGCTTTGTCCAGTATTTCTTCTTTGCTTTTGAAAGCTTGCATATATGGTATTTTAATAAAATGTGGTATGTGTTTAATGAAATCATTGTTTCTGCTAAGATGAGGTATAGTGTTCTTCCGTTGGTTTATTCCTTTGTTGCTATTTGATTATCATATTGTTTTCATATGATTTTATTGTTGTAATCCACCCAGGGAGCTATGTGGATAATAGGGCATACCAGAAATCAAATGGGGGCAGGTTAGAAATATACACTAAAACTATTCTGCCATTAAGAAAGCCAGATCTTTTGTCCCGGTATCAAAGAGGAGAAACTGAAAAGTTGGTGTGACTTTGCTGCTGAAAGACAAGAATACATCTTTCTGTGTAAGATTTTTCTTATAAGGTGTAAGAACAATCTGGAATAAAGCCTCACAGTATTTTGTGAGCTATGTTTGTTTAATTGTTTGACTTTCAAGTATTATGCTTTGAACACCAGACCTTGGAAAGCAGCTACCAGTTAGAGTAGAAAATGATTAGTTAAATAATTTGACCGGGTAAAAGACAGTTTCCTAAGATCCTCTCAGTGAACATGCCTAGAACTGGACTACATGTCAGTATCTAGATGACCAGAGACCACAAAATAAGGCAGCAGTGGATGAAAGATCCAACCTCCAGCATGAGTGCGTAGAGGGTCTGTCAGCAAACTTTAATCAGCAATGCAAGACAAAATGCAACAAAAGGTTGGGTGGCTTCTCTTTAGGTTCCAACCACTTCATTCTACTCTCCATTATTTTATTTTTATTTATTTATTTAAAAAAATTTATGCTGCCCCATTCGCCAAAGCCTCGGGGCGGCTTACAAAACATCAGTTAAAATATAAAACACTAAAAATATAAAACACATTAACATTATAAAATAAGTCGCCCTGGCCTATCTAATATTATCTAATGTTTCATTTCTCTGTAATATTCAGCATAACAGTCTGTGGCCAATAAGAATATTGAGTCCTCATAGGACTATTTGGGAGTTTCCGTTCTTGTTTTTTTTTCCCTTTATACATCCACTAAAGTTATTTAAGATTATTGCAAACTTAAGGTTTATAAGTGAGTGATGCCAACTTTTCTGGTGATTCCAGCATTCTTCCCCTGAAGACTGAAAACAGAGAGAGCAGTGGTTCTTAAACCTTCTCATCCCAGGGATGCCGTTCCACATTGACATGGCTGCTGAAGAATCTCTGGGTATCTGATATAGAACTCCTTTCATACTGCAGATGATCCTGAGAACAGATGAATGTTGTATGACTACGGTTCTCAAACCTTTTCTTCACAGACAATTGGAAAATTGCAGTGGATCTCTGAGGACCACTTAAAATCTGTTTTTTTCTTCATTTTTTCCACAGTACAGCTCATATTTTAATCATGATACTCTTGCCTTTCTAATTCAACCGATGTCACTGTATTCATAAAACAAATTCTGTGAAGCTGGGATTAATGTTTGCCTGTGTTAGGAGGGCCAAGAAAAGATAGACTCAATTGTTCTTCATCCTTTCTTTGGACCACCTGAATTTATCTCACAGACCTATAACAGTTTGTGGACTACATCTTGAGAACCTCACATCTAGACTTCAAAACCATTCCCAATGGAATTTCCTTTGAACTTTAATGTCAACCATCTTATAAAGATAATTCTGTTTAGGTTGGCTTTTTATTCTGATTCTGAATTTAAATGTATCTGTCACACAGATTTTGTCATTTTGAACTGTTTGGTTTCCTTGCAAAATGATGGTTTATTGTGCATTTAAAAAATGCTCTCCTGGAGAGTTATTTCATATGGAAAAAAGGCATGTTAGTTATATAAATAAGTAGCTTAGGTTCATATCTCTATCTCAAGTATAGTGCCAGAGAAACTGAAGGTACATCCTAAATGCAACTAATGCTTACTTGTGGTTATATATTACAGAAAAGATCATCAATGGAAAAAGAGGCTTGTCCACCATCAACAAACACCAAGTAATATGCTTCATGTTCTGAAGTTTACAAAAATGGAGCTGAAGAAGCAAGCATTCTTCTCCAAAGCTGTACTCTGACCAGAAGGAAGAGCACAAGCCCTGAATCTTAGTCTAGTTGTGCAGTCAGTGTCTGAGAGATGGACCTGTTCCGCAGAAGCCAGGAAACAGCCTGCAAGTGAAAACTACTGAACCAAGACAATAACAACAGAGACACTATTATAGGCATACGGTGCCGAGTAAGCAACAATCTCATCCTGTAGCCATCATATTGTACTAATTTCTTCCATTTTAAATGGTCCCAGGTTGACCTATGGGAGGCAGATTGCTCAACCAATCAGTTGTTAGTTGCTGTTCCTTCAGATCACTTTGCTTGGAGTTAAAACTGCTGAAAATAGCATTGTTGACAGCTCCCTGGTGGCTGCATGATCCTAACAACCATCTGGGGCCCTGCAGGTGCAAGTCTGAAGTTTTAAAATAGCTTACAGTGCTCATAAGGACGGTACTCCTTAAGACCTCTATTTTAATGGCTGGATTTTACAGGTGAGAATTTGAGCCTTGAGTTACAGTCCATTGATATCAATAAAAAGGCTCTAGTTTAAATTAATAAGCTTTGGGACAGCCATTTAATTAAGGAAGCTGCTGCAAGAACTTTATCTCACCATGTTCAACAATGTAAATTAATAAGAAGTATGTAGCTAAAGCTGATCCAAAAGTTCTTTGGAGAAAAACTTTTGGTTCAAAGTGAGTGATGAGGGGTGCAGGGCAAGAAGTTTACATTATTGAGAGATTTTGACTTAGCTTCTGGAATAACAACAGCATAGGTTGGGTCCAGATTTAATGATGTTTAGAGTAGACCCTCTAAGATCAATAAGAGTTAAGCATGATCAAATTAAGTCCCATAATTCAAATGGGTCTATTCTAAGTGATTTAGGTTGCAACGCTATGCATATTTGGATAGAAAAAGTCATATAACTCCCAGCCTTCCCCAGCCAGCATTAAATCTGTATCCAAGCTTATAGCCATTATAGGCTTCTCAACCTTTTATCTAAGATCAAGTGTCTATATCTGCCCTGACCTAAATCAGGCTGAATTCTAGTGCACATTTTGATTGAAATCCAGTTTCTGTAAAACTGATGCATGGACAGGATTTCCCACTGCAAACTAGGGAGAAGTTTATGTTCACAGATCTTTCACATACATAGCCATTACCAGATTAAAGCAATCCTTCATTGACCCCAAGTTTAAAAAAATAAAATTAAAAAGAAAAATCTCAAGACCATTGTCACCCAGTCCTAAGCACAAATCATGCCAGAAGCTTCTGCAATTACTCCATGGTACTATCGATTCTCATTTATCCTTAGCATTGCTTACTAACAACATTACAAATTGCATAATATAGTGTTGCTAGTTGATGGTGACAATGATGATGATGATGAACATTGGATAAAACATTTCCTTCAGAAAGCAACAGTGAGTAAACAGAGATGAGGGATTAGGTCCAAGAAAAGCCTTTCCAAGAGAGGAAAGAGTCTGCTGTTGAAAGGTCCCTCTACTCAGTTTTTGAGAATCCTGCCTCTGTCCTGCAACAGTGTTTTGCCCATTTACCAGGATCACCCACCTCGGGGGGCTGGTGCATTTTCAGGGAGCTGCAGAAGTTGGAGAAGCCCACCTCCAGCAGTGCAACCAAAACAGTGCAAATCGGGATCCAACACAGCGTTTCCCACTACTCAGTAGCCAAGTATTATAATGATATTTGTATATAATACCAGCATCTCAATAGTGCCAAAGGCTGGCACTGATGACAGTGATAGAGCATCAATATGATAGCTAATCATATTGATAGCAAATCATTTAGCTAATCGGAACCTCCTCATTCAGAGGCAGTGTATCTCAGAATACCAGAAACTGAGAATGTGCCTGTTAAATGGGCCTCCTTCTTTCTACCATATTTCTGAGAGCTCAGACAGTTAAGTTGGGGCCTGTGAAGTTAAACTCAAGATTTGGCAAGTTTTTCTAAGTATACAAGATTGGAAAAGATGATGAGAATGCATGAGTTGAAGATATCATACGTACTTATGGATATTATTCATACTGCAATAGCACAAACTTAGCTATGCCTAAATCAGAAATGAGTCCACTTAGTTCAATGAGCCTTATTCACTGTCAAGTGAGTTTAGGATTTAGCCTAAATTGCAAACACAACAGCACCCCTGAGTTTTGATCTAGTGCTGCAGTTACCAGTACTTAATCTCCTGTAGCAGATACAAACTGGCTTTCAGATGATAATTCCCATAATAAATAACAGAAGACAGTAATTAATATTCCAATCTTCCATTTAGAAGAAAAAGACCATCATGTAGAATAATAGTAAAACCAATGTAGTGTTAATATTTTGCTTAGCTTCATGTGCAACCAGAAGATTGCACATGATTTTTGTTTACACTGACAACACAATCCTACTCTTGTTCAATAAGAAATAAGTCTATGGGGCTTAGTTCCAGGTAAGCAAGTAGAGGATTTCACCCTTCGGCACAATTCTATGCATTCTTAGACAGATAGCTGGCTAGGACATTCTGGTCATTGTAGGTTATTTTTCTATCTGAAGATGCTTAGGCTTCCACCCTTGGTGACGTTGTATCCACAGGGCAATAATTTATTTTCTTTGGATTTGTCTTGTTGATATTAATGCATGAGATAAAATAGAGATCATACTCAGAGTTAAACTAAAGGTTAAGTGCAGTGCTGCCTGTGTGCCATGTGCCTGCCTGCCTTCCAGTGCATGGTGCTGCCATCTTTCATTATTAATAATTAGTGGTGGTGTTTGTATGTGCTGGGAGAAGGCAGTGACCCCAATCAATGAATAATTGTCCTAGATGTTGTATAAACAAAGAAGACAGAGATGCTGCTTCAGAGATGCACTGAAAATTACGTGTGCGTGGTTAGAGAATATAGCAGGTGACAGCAGGGAAGAAGGGAGGGATGTTGACTGATGATGGCAAACTGTATAATTATTATGGGTTTGTGTTTAGATTAGAGGCTAAGGACACAGTTCAGTCAAGATGTCTGTAACCTTCCGAACCTGAAGGATTTCCAGCACCTCTGGAAATGGGAGGACCATCCAAAGGTCATTGCCTCTGCACTCCTGCCATGCAACTTAGTTAAAATGGTCAGTTTCAACCATCTAGATGAGAGCCTTCTGAGTAAGAGGAAAGCAAGCTGAAGCAGAATACCTCATCTCTTGGCAGTGCCATTCTTGTCCCCTTCCTTTCCCTTGGAATACCTTCAGAATCTCATCTCTGAGGTTGCTCTTGTGACCTTAGAAAGGCAGCTGATGTGGGGGCAGGGATGGTGCTGGACACACAGCTATGAAGTTGGAGCAGTTTTCTGACCTCATAGGTGAATCTGCTAAAACTCCAGTGAATGTTTGTCTAGATGCTATCTAGCAGCCATTGGATTGTGCTGCTCATTCATCCTTTCTATCCTGTTTTCTTTGTTCTTTTATTATCTCCCCATCTTCCCCTTCAGCATGAGAAGAGGAAAAGGAAGGGAGGTAACCCTAATCCTTTATGCCACAAATATTCATTTCCAATAAAGCCTCTCCAGCTGATTAAGGGACTATGTGGGAAATATATACGGCTTTTCCCCCTTGGCCGCTGCAAAGGAAAACAGAGAAAACTTTTTGCAACTCAGAATCTAAAACTGTAAATCTAAATCATTTTTGTAACCCTTAGCTTGCTCAGTAGCTGGAGGTATCAAACAATGGATCATCACAGCATTAAAGCCACAGATGAGGTTTGTTTGCTTGTTTGCTTGCTTGTTTGCTTGGGTTTGTTTGTTTGTTTGTTTTGGTTTTGGTTTGTTTTGTTTTTGGGTAGCCATACCTAGTAGCTGATAATGCAGACTTTTCTCTCTCACACAATTCACATAAGCCAATGCATCTGGAGAACACTGAGTTGGAGTTGCAGCATTCCCTTGGTACAACCAATCAACATTTTAATAGTATATGTAATTTTCAGATATCCCCAGAAGCCACAAGGGTCCATTGGCACAAAGGAAGGTCTGAGACTATATTTACGGTGATGGAGGGGAAATAGGCTTCTGCACCTTTAATAGTTGGTAGAAGTGATTTCAGCTGATGTTGCTTCTGTGAAATTAAGAGCATGAGAATATCCATATGGAATGAGACACAACCTGCATTTCAACCTGCATTCTGTTCCTGCAGTATCCAGAATGCTACTTGTGGAAAACTCCCAAATTGGATAGGACTGAGATAGCACTCTCCTGGTTGTGTCCCCCAACAAGGATGCACAGGAGCACCTCCTCCTGTGATACTGGAGGTACCATATAGTCACCATTTCTAGAGCCAATGATAGCCTTATCATCCAAAAATATGTCTGTCTGCCTTTGGAAACCACCCAAATTGGTGGCTATCACTGGATCTTTTAGTAGCAATTTGTATTCCAGAATCCATTCTCTGACATGATTTAGTCAACAGTCTTGTGATCCATGGGCAGGGGACAACAGCATGGCTCGCTTTCTCTCTTTGAGGTTGTTGGGAGTGAGAAGGATGGGTTTTTTGGGTGTTCATTCTCAAGGATTGCTGGCTGGGTTTCAGAAAAAATGGAATCAGAATGTGAAGCAAATCAAAGGGGACTTGGGGAGGATGACCCACGCTGAGACACTGAGATGAGGGAAGTGGACTGATCTCAAGGCCAAATTCTTCAGGTGGGCGGCCAGTTCCTGGGAATAACCAGGATATACAGCTGGTGGGAGGTGACTGGAAGAATGAGACCAGGCAGTCCTGGCTCTTGACCCCATGATGAGATGTCCGCAGAAGCAAGCAGCCAGTTGGACAATCAGTATGTGGAGAGATGCGCTCACTTTCAGAACCAACCTCCCCCGCCCCCTCCCCTAAAAAAGGTATGGGACTGAGGCATGCTCATAAGAAGCGTTCTTGGAGCTAAACATTAGATAGGGTTCAACAAACCACTCTGTGTCTGCTCTGAGATTCATTTGGGGTGATTCATGCTCTTGGATCAAGAATGCTTTATTTGTTTTGATAGGTAGGGAAGACAGGATACCAGAAAGGCCAGGATAAATTTATCCTGAGCCTTCTCCAGTCTTCTTCCCTCCATCTCTGAAACACCCTTTCCTAGACAGGCTGAAAAGCCAATCTAATAAGGATTGGAGGAAAATGCTACCTCCACCAATCCTCCCACAATATTGGCTTCGGCCCAGCAGAACATGGGAATCTTGGATGCCTTGTTATTCAAGAGTTACTTATTAAAGATATCAGAGACCCCTGTCCTCCTTAGGTCACCATAATTTTGAGTCATGCTGCCAATTAAAATGAGCAAGTGCTCATGAACCTCTAGTGATAACAGGTATGTGAATATCTGATTTAGCTTGAGGGTCTTGTAAAACAGAGCAGCTTGCTAAGCAAACTCCATTTAGTAGCTCACTCAGAGTCCTGAAGCAGAGCCCTTGTGTTCACATCTCAACATGTCAAGCTCACATTTTGCTGTAAGGAGCAAAGGGGGGACTTTATCAGTACCAGCAGAGCAGTTTCAGTCCACTGTGAGGATTGTTTTCCTGCGACAGTCTCTAACAATAGAAGTAAGCTAGGAAACATCTTTGTCATCCAGCAGTCAATACCAGAATGGGATGCTATATTCCTATCTCCCAGTGAAAGCAAAATCAAACTATTGGACGCAGCTTAGAAGGGCGGGGGGGACGAAGCTTTACACAATTTGCCAGTGACCTTTAAACATGTAGGTGGAGGGAAGGACAGCAATTCATTTTCTTTTTTTCCCCCTTGGTTTTGTTATTTCCTTTTTTATGGGCATAAATGCTGACCCACCCCATGGAAAATTCAGGCATTCACGCACAGGGATTCAGTAGAGCTCTAATGTTTGGGTGAAGTAGCATCACATTTTCAGAGGAAATTCACTTGGCATGTTCTTGGGGGAAAATATTTCCTAGGCAGAGGAAATGCTACCGAAATGAACCTTCTGTAAAGAAAGGCACCAAAGAGAGCTGAAGACAGTTTTTTATAAAAGGTTAAGGGTTTCTAAGAAGGAGTGGGCAGCCATTCTGGACAAAGTCCGAATACTGAGCATGGCTTGAACTCCAAGTATTTGGTCAAACTTTTTTCAGTCTCATATTTCCATACAGACAGAGATGTCAGAATTGTATCAAAGTGAATTGTATCAAAGTGATTGTGTATGAATTTGAACCATGGAATTCACAATGGATGATCACATTCTAAGTCATGTGGATTCTGTGGAAATGCAGATTATTTTGTTTACTTTTCAGAATTTTGAACAAATTTAGTCATATAAAATTATGAAAATTACTGGAACACACTAACATAAAACTTTATACAGAAGAAGTCTTATACAGCTCTGGTCTATCTTAAGTCCCTACTATGTAGCACTAAGAAAAAGAAGTCAAATGTGGTACACTAAAGAAAATTATACAGGGTTGTACTCCTCCGCTCTCTTTCCTGGCAAGGTCATCCTACAGGGCAACCAAGCCAGTCTTCATCCTAAACCCAGGCCTGAAATCCAATTGAAATGGAGCCAGATTGTTTCCTTTAAAAGTGCCTGGAGCTTCTTGGCCACCACCATTGCCCAAAAAGGGGAGGTTCACCACCATTCTATAACTGGGAACAACCCTTGGGTCAATGTTCAGCTCTTTTAGGAGTGGGCCTTCAAGGAGGCTGGGACCACTCCCTCTCTTATCTAGGCATTGACAGCCTCCTGGACACAGGTATGGACCTCCTCCTTAGCTTTTCTGACTAACCAAGAGGGGCAAGAATAAAGTGGGCAGGTGGTAGGACAAACAAGCACCTTGTCTAGGTCATCCATCCACAATAAGTTAAATTCACTCACTAAAACAGGACCAAAGAACAGCACTCTGAATTGCATTCCTTAAATGATCTAGTTCAATTGTGAAGTCCAATTCACAATGGATTTGCAAAATTCTATCATTGAAGTGCTGCGCAAATTCATCATAACAAGCTATTGAGGGTTCAATAATCTCCATCAATGGGCCAGATTGTAACAGCCCCTGAACCACTTAGAAAATCTCAGTAGGACACTGTGAAGATGCGGTGGCAATGCAATATTGCAATTTTTCCGTCTTCATTGCCACGGAATATGATAACTTAATATCTAATTTGTGTTCAATCAGATTTTCCATGAGATTTCCTTCACCTGCACTCTGGTCGTCTTTCCTCTCACTTCATCACTGTATGTTTTGAAGTATGCTGTGGGACCACCCAGGCTCAGCAAGGAGGGAGAGGGCATTTAGGTGTGATCATGCCAACTGCCTGAGTCACCTCTGTATTCCACAAGGTGACTTGGGCTTCAACAGCCAATCATATCAGCCATTCTCTGGAGACAGACCATTTTAATGGGTCCCCCACCTTTGCAAAGGGGAAAAGGGGTCAATAGTCTAAACCTGACCAGGAAGTGCTTGGGCCATGACAATCCTGTCCTTGTAGAGAAAACCAGGTCAAAAGTGTGGCCTTTTTCATGTGTTGGGTCAATTATATGTTGAGAAAGCCCCGTGGTTGTCATACTGGCCATGAAGTCCTGAGGTGCCCTGGGTGAGGCAGCTTTGGCATGGAAATTGAAGGACCCCCAGGACCATCATCCCAGGGGTCCTCTCCATCAACTCAGGCAGGGAAACTACTGGGCAGTAAGGTAGGTGGTATACTAGCAGCATTCCTAATCTATTTTGGCAACCCAACTCACACTACAGACACTCAAGACCTGACCTTGATGAGGCAGGAAGCCTAGAGAGGGATACACTATGACTACCCTCCCTCCCCATCCCTCCTGTCAATGTTGGTGCTAAACCAAGTTTCCAAGCTTCCAAGTTATGGCACCTTTGGAAGAGAGGGGCGCCACCCTCTTCTCTCACCCAGGTCTCTGAAATGCATGCCAGGTCAGCCCCCTCATCCTTAAATTGTGGATGTGGAAGATCTTGCTGTGACATTTAATAAGAGCACCACCAGTCCTGTGGGCCAGCTGGCATGGTTGCCTGGGACCATTTGGCTGGGGGGTGGGGGGACAAGAAGAGGGTACAGATGTGACATATCTGACCTATCTTTTCCTATGTGGACACACCATATCTTCCTCTATCTGTCACTACCCCAATGGCCATCCTGGGTCTCCCCATCCAACTCCAGCCACTTATTAAAAGACCCCCTAAAAAGCAAAAACGAAATCTTCTAGTATCCATTACTATCTACTACTATCACCTATTACCAGTTGGAATACAACTGTCAGCATCCCTTCCCTTTGACCATGCTAACTGGGGTTGATGGGGCAAATGTGGATGGCACCAAATGAGGAAGGCTGATGAACAGCAAGAGAATATAAATATCCTCCCTGCACACTTGTATTAGTAGAATCCTGATTTACATATGGGTGAATATGCAGTGTTCAAGCTCATTGACATTCTTCAAATTCTTTCCAGAAGCTTGTTTCATTTTAAAGCACATTTTCCTATTGTAAATGTGCATTTTTAAAATTGTAAATGTGCATTTACCCCATAGGCTGAAGCATGAAAACACTGACATCAACTCAGTTGCATATTTTGAATACAAAAGCAAGTTCAGGAAATCACCAAAAAAAAAAAAATCCAAAGAATTGCATTTCTCCTTACATTTACATTTGAGGTTATAAACTGGACACATTCTCTTGATTTGCAAAACAGAAAAAAATCATACACTCTTACATGCAATGAAGCCATTAACCAGTGGAAGATTCAAAATAACTTTCTTCTTCACACAGGACATGGTTAAATTGTGAAACCACAAAGTGCGAAGATAGCCAACACAGATAACTTTAAAAGAGGATTAGACATATTGATAGAAGATAAAGCTATGATGAACAGCTGCTAGTCATGAAACCTACATCCCACCTCCAAGATCAGAGGCAGCATGTTCCTGCACATCAGCCCCTGGGGGAAAAGAGTGGACTATACTACTGCCTCATATACTTCTGCTCATGGGTTTCTATAGTCTCTGGAGGAAAGATGGTGCAGAAGTAAATAAACCCTAGTTCGGATCCATCAGGTTCCTTCTTATGTTCCTACAGTCTCAGGTTCTCGTCTTGACATCTCATAAGACCATGAGAACGTAAGAACTATGGTAGAACAGACCAGTGGTCCATCTAATCCAGCATTTTTTTCCGATGCTGGCAAACCAACTGCCTGCAAGATCCTGCAAGCAGGATGTGAGTGCTACAGTCCCTTCCTGACCAAGATCACCAGGAACTTCTGTCTCGGATATTGGAGTAATAAATAGTCATCAGAATGAATAGCCACTGATAGTCTTTCACTCCTTGAATTTGTCCAGTCCCCTTTAAAGCTGTCCAAATTGTTGGCCATCACTCCATCTTAGGGAGGTTACTCTCATAGTTTAACTGTGTGCTGTTCAAAGTAGTACGTTTTCTCTCTCTTGAATCTCAAACCAATCAATTTCATGGGAAGACCTGATTTCTAGTATTATGGAGGAGTTGAAAACATTCAGAAAAGGGCAATTAAAATGATCAAGAGGTTGGAGCAGCCCTCCTATGTGGAAAAATTACAACTACTGAGACAGTTAGCTTGTGGGGGCAGGATGGGGGCGGGGAAGCAAGTCAAGTGTGGAGAAAGTGGATAGGAACCATTTTTACTGCTGCATTGTTCTTACAATAGAAACTCTATTCCTAGAGGGCCATGGAATGACCTAGAAAGCAGGCAGGAGATTCAAGCAGTACTTCCTTGGAAGCTCTAGGATGCTCATTGAATGGACCTTTTATATCAGGAATCATAAAGCTTGCTAGAACATTTCACTCGTTTTTTAGTGCCATCACAGTCCAGTAGTGGCCAGATGAAGGAAAAGGCACCAGCCAAGCCTTGGAGGGCTTCTTGCAATCCAAAGGCTGCACTTTTTCATTCCTGAGCTAAAGGATTTTGCGAATAAAGTTTATAAATGATCCATACTGGAGACACCCCCGCACACCCCCGCACACCTGTGCGTGCGCACGCGCACGCGCGCGCACACACACACACACACACACACATATATATATATATATATATAGAGAGAGAGAGAGAGAGAGAGAGAGAGAGAGAGAGAGAGAGAGAGAGAGAAGTAGTAGTAGTAGTAGTAGTAGTGGCCAAGATGGTTTGATTCAATAAATGTCAGTTTTAGATCTTGATCTTGATCTGCTTGAAGGAAATTTTACATCAGAGTGGCAGTTCATTTTGATATCTAAAGACGTCCCAAAGTCAAGTGCATTTATACTGACAATATAATTCTTTTGAATTTAAAAAATTAAAAATCAATGTAATTATGAACTGAGTAGTAGATCTGTGCTGTGTAATTCCAAAAAGATTGAAGCCAACTATTTAGAGAAATTACATTAAGTATGTCCTGGAGGTGAGGTTGGAAATAATTGCTAAGAAGCTAGTTTAATGGTGTAACATTGAACACTGGCCTGACCTTCTGTACTTGGGAGCTTGAGACTAATTAGAAAGGAAGGGAAATTGGGGTCCAGAAATCAATATACATTATGCAAACTGGACAAAAATGCTAATTGGATAAACTGAGGACAAAAACTTGTTCCTCAGGTGGCTTTATTCACTACCGTTGTACTACCATTATGCTTCTAAGGAATGATTCCTGAAGAGAAACTGGAAGATCTTTACTGCAAATTTGCTTGTTCACAGACTGGTGTTACCTCTGCCAAAAATCCTGTCGAGCTCCATTATCTCACTTCCTAGAAGGCTCACAGATGATGGAAAATAAGAGACATGATGCCAAGCCACATTTTTTGTACTATTATTCTACAGCCATGGCATTGGAAAACCCAGCAATGTTCTGCTGTCCTCTGACATCAGTAGGTCACACATTTGAATACTGGCATAGACAGTTCTGCCAATAACATTTTTTCCCTTCTGGCATGGAAGAGTGTCTGCTATTACAAGAAATGCTTGCACTTCGGATTTGTACCTGTGAGAAACCCTGTCACTTTTTCAAGCAACACCAGACAGGTGGATATTAAACTATGGCTTTTTTTTACCCTCATGTATAAATTAACCTTTCAAAGGAAATACTTTACTGATGAATTTTTCAGAGCCACAGGGAGGCAGTGTGTAGAGGTAAATGAGCTAAACCTGCTGAATCTCCTTCTCCACAACTTTTGGACCCCTGCCCTCTTTTGCATCCAGTCATCTTGAACTGAAGCTGCAAGGGGCAACCCAGCTGCCCCTTTCTCTGCCACGCACCTGCCAAAAGCACAGGACTTCCTCTAGAGCAACTGGTCATCCCTCCCCAGTCTTCTGCACTAGCCGAATATCAACATCATTCCATGGCACATGAGTTGCTTCTGTGTTCAGGAAATGTGGGCAAACAGATCTGGATCATTTTCCAGGGACACACTGGGAAGCAAGCCCTAGGCAGGAAGTACAGAAAAGGTGGGCAACACATCCTAGAAAGCCCTCTCCATGAGCTAGGGAAGGGGATGACAGGGCTGTAGAGGGAGCTTTCCTCT
This sequence comes from Varanus komodoensis, assembly GCF_004798865.1. Taxonomy (NCBI): domain Eukaryota; kingdom Metazoa; phylum Chordata; class Lepidosauria; order Squamata; family Varanidae; genus Varanus; species Varanus komodoensis. The sequence goes on from NW_025335941.1 coordinate 40,791,907, forward strand.
TCTGGGCAGGCAGACAGAGCTTTCTATAATCAGTGGGGAGGCAGTACAGGAAGAAGCAGTGTAGCCAATCACATTGAACAGACAGGTAACTGTCCATACCTTTGCAGATAAAAAATACTATCAGCCTTTTTCATTTTAAGTTTTTTTTTCTTTTTGCTTCTAGCTTTAACCACTGACTTCAGGTAAGGAAACACAATCCAGTTTGACTGCCAATGACCCCATCCTGGCCTGGATAAAAGGGTGGGAAGAGGCCATTGCACACAGCCAGGTTTGTTGGAATATTTTTCTCCAATTAAACTGGAAACTAAAAGAGGATATGCTTTGTGTGCCGCTATGCAGTATGGACATCAAAGTAAAGGTATTATGCTTCCCATTGTACAGAACACAAGAGAAGAGGTGAGAACTCTCCAGTCACTCTCAGTTATAATAAAATAGAAAAGAAAGACGAGAAAAACAAAGGATTGTGTGTTAATATATGGAAACAAATGAAAATAAAAGAGACTGGCTCTTAGTGGTACTTGGTACTGTTACCTTTGTTACTTCAAAAGGAGCTCCAGTTGCTTTTCACCCTGCTTTGCTGTTCATGATCTCCAAAATTAAAAAGTGGAAAGGGGAAAGGGCCATGGCAAGCCATTAAGGGCTTATGATTGTAGTCAGGAGATGTGACAAGGCAGCTTCAGTCCTGGCAGATTGATGAAACCTAGAAACAGAGCAAGTCAGAAGCGGCCTCTCAGGCCATCTAGTTTGACCCCCGGCTCCAGCTGGTTCCGCTCATGACATGCCTACCATGCACATGTCCAAAACGTGCTTGTCAGAAGTGGGATTTGAACCCATGCCTCCAGGGGAGACTGCCACCTGAACACAGCGCCTTAGACTGCTAGGCCATCCTGACACATAAGAAAGGATTGATGAGAAAGGATGGTGAACCCAGACACCTGTCAAGCACACCATGCATTGTTTGTGTAACAACCCATTGTGGCTTATTGCCAAGGTGTGATGTGTAAACCATCTATGGTGTGCAGGGCTCTCTTCACAAGCTTTCCTCCTATTTTCTATTAGGGATTTTTGCAGCTGAATGAATGTGTAGGACAAAATGTCTAACATTTAGGTCTGTCAGTTCCCTGTTCTCTTTGGCATAAGGGCTATAACCAGACCAATTTAATAAATTGATGTATGGATGCAGCCCTAGGTGGGGGGGAAGCAATTTCCAAGCTAATATCTGCCCCCACCCAACTGAAACTTAATACTACATGATGAACAACTAACATTTACATGCATTTTAATGAATCCACCTTTGGAAATGAGGGAAGACCCCCCCCCACCCAAATACACAGTTCTGGAGACGTGATGACTCTGTTCATGATGCAATCATTGCTCCTGGACTTCTGTTTGTGTCTTGAAGCAAAGAAGAAGGGGAGGGTATTTGATCATTGGTCCACTGTGAAAAGAGGGAAAAGAAGATGAAGTGCAGTTGGGGATGGAAAGGTAAGGAGACACAACACCGACAGAGACACAACTGGAAGTGTGTATTATTTCACAACCCTCTCTGTGCAATGTGCATAAGCAAGCACAACACACAAACACTGAGGTATTGAAAGTTTGATAATTACAAAGATACCTTTAAAAATTAAACAAAAACCCACCTTACAAAGGATAAAATCTCTCAGGGGAGCAAAGTGATTCGTCATCCAGTTTGACTATCACTCATTTCTCAGACTAACAAGTTGCCTCCCAAGGGGCTTCATAAAAGATCAGAGACAGCAAACACCCCTTCTTTGCCCCCCTCCCTTCCAGTCATCCCACCATTTTCTTCTTCTATTTTTTTAGGCCTGTCTTTACTAGCTCTCTGCCTGGGGCTCTGTGAAAGATGGAAGTGAAAGAAAGAACCCTCTAGGGGAAATGTATGACAAAGCTGCAAGGAGCTGGGATGGAGAACAAGAGGGCTGGCCCTTGTGGACTGCCAGAGGCAGAGACTCTATTCCTCCTGCTACTCCATGCAGACTCTGACACTCAGTTGCAATAGGCAGCAGGATAGGCAAGGCAAAGACAAAGAATGAGATCTCTGAGGGGAGAAAGAAGTGATTTCAAAGTAAGAATTTAGTTGGAGTGGTGTGTCTGCAATTCCCAAAAGAAATGGCAGCATTTCTATAGAGCACAGTTGTTCTCTTGTTATACCACACACTCACATGGTATATCTTTGCTAATATTTGGGACAGAAGGAGCCTGGCCTTTGTTTTCCATTGCCTGGTAATCTCCAGGTTGAACTGAACAGGACACTACCGTATTATTTCAAGTGAGTTCTGAAGAGGATCTAATGACTATTGGTAGTCTTGAGCTCATCCGTGACCCTTTTCACCACTGCAGACTGGATGGACTCCTACCCTGCCTACATGAACAGAACAATGAGCACTTGCACAATGAGGCTTTCCCATTCATAAAATAATACCCAGGAAGCAGAAATACTTGGAAATGCCTATATCTGCTCCATTCTCAAACTATTTTTTTGAACTCAGAAATCCTTGTTGTGCAAGTGGTCCCTCCCATATGTACAACAGAACCAGCAGAGATAGACCAAGATAGACTGCCCTTTGCTGTAGAACTGACCCGAAATTTCACAGAAGATATTTTGAAAGGTAATTCCCAGAAAGAGACAATCAAGTCATAGAATTTGCTCTGGATACATCCCACCAAATTTTTGCTGTGGCCAATATTGTTCTCTTCCCACAAGAATGATGGTGATGGATATATATTGGTTCCAGGCTTCCTTCTGTCTGTCCTTGCAGAAGCAGAGGAATGGAAGGAGGAGGAAGAAGCTGAGCTGCTGCCAACATGAATAATGAGCCCCTCCACTGAAAAACTTGGAAAAATGTCTCCTACCCAGGAAAAGTTTAATGAAAGCCTTCCCTCCACCATTTCTTTGCCCACAAATAAGGTGGAGAATTTCAAGGTGCCATCTGTACAGAACTTTCTTTCAGAGTAATTTCCATATTCTCGGGCAAATAAGAAAGGAAGTATTGGATGGATCTATATTTACCTCTTTTAAGCAAAATTGTCTTCTTTCCTCCTGCACAGTTATTCATTAATTTCCCAAGAACATTCACACAATTGAGTTGCTTGGGCATGAATGTTCATAGAAAGTAAATTTTAAAATTGCTTATGCTAGGAATTTTATTTTATTTGAAGGATAAACTGGATTTTCAATGCACACTTAGCAATATGTGTGTATTCCAGGACCACTAGCAGAAATGCGTTAACAAGATCCGCGTATCATGCCCCAATAAAGCTAACAGAAAATTGGAAGCCCCTGAAGAATGTACAACTGCATAAATCCATAGCTGGTACCCTAAGTAGATAAACTCTTTGGGAAGCCACCTGGGCTTCAGCGATCCATGGGCTGAATCCTTAATGTAGTCTCAGAACCTGGAAAACAAAATCTCAAAGGTTAATTCTGTAAACTCATTTACATAGATATGTCTTAACTTAAAGGTAGCAGCTTTAGCTAAGGTTTTATCCTCCCTTATACTTAATTGCAAGCAATCCTCATGGCCCTCAGGGCAGTAGAGAGATCTTTGTTACCAGGCAGCCAATCTGTTTGTGACAGAAAGGGCTGTAGCACCTGGAACATCTCTCATGGTAAGGTCAAAAGAGCATGTGTTACAGTGCTGCAGATTAATATCTTCATTATTAGGCCACTCTGATGTGACGTGGGCAGCTAAGTCGCTTTTTTTATTCATGCGTTGACCCGTGCACACAAATAGCGGGGATGGGGGTTAGGCAGAGCCGAAGTCAAAGGGGTTCATGTAGGAGGCATTCATCTTTCTTGGTCCCTGTTGGCTTTAAATGTGTTCAGGCACAAGTCTATTTGGTCACATTTGTTCATAAATCAACCATGGTAAGAAACAAGGAAGTGCATACATAGCACATGTAATTCTTCACTTAAAATACATGTTTTAAATATTATGACTTCTGTTGCTTTTGATGGTGATGATGATGAACTACAGTAGAATATTCTGGAATTGCAAATGTGATCTCTACATAAGCTCTGGTGCTATCAGGGAACAGCGATGCCTTTTTTGCAAGTGGAAAAGAAAACAGGCAAATTGTGTGACTGCACACATGTTTTGCCTTTCCTTTTCTGTGGCCTGTGATAAAGCCAGAGTAGTAATCTTTTTTTCTTTTTCTTTTTTTAAAGATTGCCTCCACCCAACCTGCCTTAAAATTATTTGAAGCACAAGTACCTGCTCTAGGTAGTCCATAGATTTAAGCAGCCCCCCCCACACACACACACACACATATAGACAAAGAGAGAACACAGCATTTCAAATAACACAGCTTGAATTTTACTGAAGTTAAATGTCAGTAGGAAAAGGAAACATGCGTGGAGACATGCACACGTGTATGCATGCACACACACATACACACACCATATGAGTAGCAGATGAATAAAACAACCATAGCTAACTAGACCAGCTCACCAACAAGAACGTGAGACCCTGTGCAAGCACAACCTTATTGCCTATCCCTGGCCCAGATCTCTGCAACAGCTCTGACTCTCTCTGGGCTGCCTTGTTTCCTTCAAGCCCTGAAGGTTCTGAGCCACCCTCCTTTTCTCTGTTTCTCCCACCTGGATATGTGCCAACAATCTATCTTTTAAAAGTATCCCCTTATGCTACAATGAATTAATTAATATCTAATAGAGGCAGGGAGGGAGGGAGGGAGGAAATAAGCAAGAAGGTGGGCAGGTGGGCAGGTGGGTAGGGGAAGGCAAAGATCTCACCTATCAGTCCAGTATTGGCTGATCTGATTAGCAAAATCTTCCAGAGATTAATTATGCCAGGTTTTCAAGCTGAAACTCTGTAGGCAGAATACATATTCCATTATCGTGCCTTTGAAACAGGACCCAAGAAAGATGCAAGGGAAGGAGGATTAAGATCTTCCTCTGGCTGCGTATAGGGATTTCACAGCATTTGGTATCAATCCAGCTACAAAACAGGAATGTTTAGATCAGCTAAAGCATGGGTCCTCAAACCATGGCCCGGGAGATGGATGCATCCCACCATGCCCATTCAGACCTGCTGCATCTGCGCCCGCCGCCACCCACCTCGCCCCGTGCGTGGTTTGCTCGCTTGGAGAAAATGAGAGGTTTGCTCTCTCGGACAAAACAATTTCCAAGCAAGCAAGCTGCTGCCTCGTGTGTCCGCCTCGGGGCGCCCGCCCGCGGCTCACCTCACCCTGCCTCATTGCGCACCCCACCCTGCCTCAGTGGGTGCACCCTCATGCGCTGCCCTTGCCCCCATGCCGGCCTGTGGGCACCATCAGCACCACCTTTCTGGCCCGTGCCCAGCACCGGCAGCTTTCAACTGGCCCCCTGGTAAAAAAGTTTGAGGACCCCTGAGCTAAAGGGTGGGTGGTAAGAGAGGGTGGTAAGATGGGAGTTGTAGTCCAATATATCTATGGGGCTTAGTGAGGGGCACTGGGAGTTGCTTCTCTCCTTACTTCCTTGCCCCTCCAGAACTTTGGTGAAAGGAAGCTGTAAAGGACAGTTTTTAAAAATGGCTTTTTTGTTAGGGGTTTTTTATTTTTTTGGTGGATTTTTTTCAGGGAAAGGGGAATGGAAGGCAGAGTAGAAATATATATTGGAGGTTGGGGTGAACTGAGTGTGGAGGAGAACTCCATCTGCCTAGATTAGAGATACAGTAACCTTTGCAAGCACAGCAAGCTCATGAATTTAGACGTTGTTTCAAGTCAAGAGAAATGCTTTTTGTTTACTGGCAACTGTTGGTGTGAGACTGTTTAGCTGGGCAAAGCAGCACAAGCCTGCACACACAGACACCTCTGCATTGGCAGCTTGAGCATCAGCTGCTGCCTCCTGGGACTGAGATGCGGGGTTTCAGAATGGGCTGGGGACCCCCTACTATATGTCTAGGGAGGAGAGCAGTGCCTGGGGCAAAAAGAGGGACTGCGCTCAGAGCCCCATGGCATTCAGCAGGGAGCTAGTCCCTCAGGAGATGGCAGCAGAGGGGGAGGGGTTGAAGAAGACATTGCAGGGGATGCGGGATCCAAGCTGGGAAAGGCTGCAGAGGGGAGTGGACTTGCTGTGTATGTGATACTTGCTTTGTATCACATCCATATTTGAAAGGGTTAAAAGTGGGTAGTGGGTGAGTGTCCTATAGAATAGGTTAGGGATGGTGACATTGTCAATGTAAAAAGTATGTGCAGAGATATCTTACCCAATTCAAGCCATCCAGATGTGTGTGTGTGTGTGTGTGTGTGTGTGTGTGTGAGAGAGAGAGAGAGAGAGAGAGAGAGAGAGAGAGAGAGAGAGAGAGACTGCTTCTTGAAGCAATGAGCCTACAATACAAATTCAGGAGTTCGAACTGAAATAAGCTTTTTGTTTGCCTGCTTGTTGGTTTGCTTACTTGCAACTAACAAATTAAAAACATTGTGAAAGGTTAGATTGATTTTGAACACCAAAGTCAGACTAGCCATGCTTGGCTGTTCTTGGAGAGTGTGTGAGATAACTGCACATACAGAGCTATTTTAGCAAGCAGGGAAATTGTGCAGTACACAGCTTCTTTCATTCTCTCACTATCACTATGAGGACAGATTCATCTTTTGCTCTATGGGCAACTAAAATGGTTCCCTCCTCTTTTGCTACCTCAGTGCAAATCTACTGAAATATTTCTAAACTGGCTCTCAGTCTGGAAGGAGTAAGGAATCTGATGAACTATCATTTCCCTCCGTTTATTATCACTTTCATTCTGTTTCCACTATTTACAGGTGGTGTGGGGCGTTGCTACATTTTTACCCATTTCTCTTCTTGGTTCTTCATATTGCATGTTTGTCTCTCAGGTCCCTTGCATTATCTCAATTCAGTCCAGAATTCTGCTACTCACAATATTGGTTGCATTCACCATGAAGATAAATAAAATAGAGATTCCTGCTTTTTCCAGCTATTAATTTCTTCTTACTTCCATATTTGAAATAGTTTTTGTTGGATAATTCTAACTGGTCTCTAGTGGGAATTGTTGTAACTAATGTAATCACTAATAAATAGCATTTTTTCTTTGGAAGAACTTAATTCCTTTCATTCTCTTTCCTTTTCTGATGAGTTGGGCCCCTAAACTCATTCTTTTGAAGTAGAAAAGATTCTGCTGTTTACGTCAATTTGTTGTTAGCATGTTAGGAGTGAAGAAATGCTCACCTCTCAACACAGGTGAGACACAAGTTAGGTCCTGCTGCATGGCCATGATGGCAGTGAGGGAGTCACATATGCAGAGAGTGGGTCATTGGTGCTCTTTTGAGCAGTGAAAGAACATTTATATTCAGCCCTTCATGGAATATTGAAGGATTTCTTAGTACTCTGCCGTGACCAATTTGCAAAACACTTCACAGTTCAAATCGCTTGTATCCATTGCAATTCGGACTTCACATGAATTACCAATTTGGTTCTAAAGGTTGCCATGGCTCCTGCTTGCCATGTTTGTACAAGGAGCATTTCAGAGCTGCAGACCAACTAGTCTCTCTTCTACCATCATATAAAGCCTGTAGTCATACCAGAATGACTTCACTTCCTGACTAAACCTGGCACCCATAGCCCTGCCATGGGTATAATTTCATGTGTACCACATGAGCACCAACACATTGTTTTTCAAAATTTCATTTCCCCATAAATCATTATATTCATAATGATGAATACAACTGAAACGTAAGCAGTGTGCTAGCAATTACACATAAGCTCCAACAAAAGTGGACCTAACTTTCAAAGAAATATCCATTTGAAGGGGGCATCTACATCCCATCTACTCAGATACTGAAAACATAAGGTCTTTGCTCCATTGCATTCTATGAGGTTTTATCCTTTATCATGTTTAGTCTTCAAATAGGTACATACGATCCATTTATTCTGACCATTTGTTAATGTCCATGATACAGGTAAATGAATTAGAAGTGTACTTATTAAAGACTCTTCTACCATGAATTTATCCACGTATACCCTTCAAAAGAAGCAACAGTTAGCCACTGCCATATGATGTATTTAAAAGAAACATTAATTGTATTGGTTGCAAGAAATTAGCTGAAGGAGGCAATCCCCTATTAAAGTGATACTTGGTGTCCAGCAGACTTTAAACAAAAGGTTTTGATGATAAGATGTACCTTGACACAACTGATCCATGGACTGGACATTCTGTAGTGGTGCCCACAAGCAGTTTTTCAAATTCCCAAATGTATCCACAGATCCAGTAAAGGTTGGGGAATCACTAACATGCTGAGGTTTACTCAAACTGATGATGATGATAAGGAGGAGTGTGGGTGCATAGACCTTGCATCCAACTGAATCTTCCATTCTCTTTCACTCCTAAACATGAATATCACATAATATCATGACCTACAATACCTGTATTTTCTGAATATATTTGCACTTTTAAGCAAACTGACATAAATTGAAGATCCCAGGCTAATGAACTAATGTGCAGATTGAAATATTTTTATCCTTTGGGTTTGCACTTCTCCAAATGTTATGATGACATTCTCAGCTTCATCCTAACTAACACCACCATACCCACATATACAGATTGCATATAACATATGTATTTTAAGAGAAAATATACTGAGAAATGCACATCTGGAAAGAAATTTGTTTAGAAATACATAGTTCACAAAACACAAAACAATTCAAATATACATATTTAAGATGAACTCTCAATATATTTAAATAAATAAATAAATCACAAGCCAACATTGAATTATATTCATTTAGAAAATTAACATGAACAGAAATAGAATGATCAGTCTGTATTCAGTTCTCCTGAATGGGAATGTTTTCTAGTCTGAAGACCATCCAGGACTGTAACTTATTTTTTTCCAGATAGGTATTTGTTAATTTTGGATCCCAGGGGACTTTCTGCTCAACAAAGCATGTTATTAGCTTATTGGAAACATACTATACAGAGATGTTGACTAGAAATTTAAAACTCCCTTTTCTCTGCTTATTGCTGCAAAGATTTTAACAAATCTTCTCAATAGGCATATCATCAATACAGACATTGACAAGGTCATGCCATAACTATACACCTCCCCCACTCAATAGTATTATGTGTCTTGGGATGCTCAAGGAAGAGATCATTAGGTCCTCCTTTAAGAAATAAGTTTGTGCATTGTGATAATATGTTAATTGCTAATGATCTTTTTTTCCTTCCATGTTTGGACAGCAGCATTTCCTGCATTGCCCATGCTTTGATGTATTTTGAATTGTAGATATCATCAGGAAATGTTTGACCAAATGTCTGCTCTGAAGAGAGCATATTTTGGTGGATGGAGTTTCTGTGTTTTACTGTGATGAGTTTTGGTGGAGAATAATTCTACTCTGCCTAAACTGTAGAAAAGGAACTCAGAAACCAGAATACCTCTTCTAGTTTCCCTCAGTTCTTGCATGTACAGACATGCTTAGCATAACCTCTTAGTAGATACACTTGGAAAGAATGGGGATAGTTTGGTAAAATCATTACTTTTTCTATCAGAGAGCCTGCCAGAGAGCCTGAAATGTTCTGCCTAGTTACAGACTGAAGAAGTCAAGCAAAGGCTGTAGCTCAGTGGCAGGGCACTTGCTTTGGATGCTGAAGGTCTCAGGTCAAACCCTTGACACATCCAGGAACGGTGGTCAGAAACTTTGTGGTTGCCAGATGTGTCAACAGTGCAGTGCTAGATGGACAAAAGATCTGAGCAACTGTAAGACAGCTTCCTGTATTTTAGTGCACTATGTGCTAGACCCCCAAGAGTCCTCCAATGGAGTGGAGTGGTGACACACTGAATCACTGATGTAACAGTAGACATTGGAAATGGCAATGTGCCTGTGGTGAATGGCACACGGTTATTATGTTGCATGATAAATAAATAAATAAATAATAGTCAGAAATCACAAAGCCTGAGATCTGGATTCCACAATCAGTGCTATCTACATATTTACAGAAGAAACTTAACAATAGCAGCCAAACCAACAACACAGTTCCTTTACTGCTAGACAGACAGACAGACAGCATGGTTTGCATCTTCCTGCTCCTCTGGGGACATGGCCACTTCTCAGAAGAATTGTTAAGTAGCTGGTTGGTTTCTGAATCATCAAACCCTATGATAACCCAAAGTGCTATGTCACATTGCCAATAAATCTCCTGGGCAACAGTGCTATTCACATTCTGATGATGTTCTAATTCAACAAACAAGCAGACCTTGAATTAAGCCCTGGGTGCACTGTGAAACCCTAGCATATTCCAGTGATGTCTCTGGGTCCTGCCAAGGCATCATGCCCTGAGCCCATGACTTCCAACATGGAAAGTGGGAGTATTTTCACTGCTCCTTTCACTTGTAGTCTAGTATTGCTCAGGATGTACCTGAGGCAGGAAGGAGGAAACTCTTCACCACCCTGAACAGCAGGTCCCTGTTTATTTCCAGGGAAAGTTCTAAACTTACTGCAGAACTGTAGTTTCATCTCAGATCCCAGTGAGAGTTAAGCTGTTCCTCATTGATTTTAGATCAGGGACATAAAAAGTCAGGCAGGAGGACCCTATCTGTTCAATCTGGGGTCCCAGTCCAGCCTCCAGGGGCCTCAAAGGCCATGGTCCATTTCAAATGGGCATGTCGTGAGCGGAGCAGGCTGGTGCCAGAGGTCAGACTAGATGGCCCGGGAGGTCCCTTATGACTCGCTCTGTTTCTGTTTCTAAATACCCCTTTCCTTTTCACAACTATTAATTATTTGGTAGTTCTATGGATCTTGTTTATTTGTTCTGTATTCTAAAAAGTTGAAATGCCTGTTGGAGGGTTTACTAAGTAGCTGCAATACAAGCTATGAATGAAACATGCTGGCATCTTGGCTCCTTTTGCCTTTGGAATTCAGATCTCCAAGAATGCCTTTCTTCATAAAATATGTATTTTCACACTGTACCTTCTGAGGGAAATGTCCAAAATAGATTTCTGCACCACTGATTTAGAGCTTCCCCAGATCCAGCTAAGCTTCACCCACATTAGACCTTTGAAGAATAGATGTCCTAACATAGTAGATGTAGGCATGTCAGAAAAATATACAATGAACTCAAATAAGTTCACATGTCTAAGAATGTGACCAGTAGATTCTACAGCTGATCAGCTTTTTCCGTGTTCCACAGATCCTGTAGACTCTCATGCAATTAAAAAACAAAACTCGCTAAGTTTACACAAATTTAGTCATAAAAAAATAAAAGGGATGTCCATTCATCCCTAACTAGGTGGCTACATTAAATGAACCAAACATTATGTAATAACATAACACAATGCTTGCATCTAGAGGCTTTTAGACTAATGATTCTCAAAATGTAGTCCCAGTCTCAGTTCAGAGATGAATGTATATTTAGTCCAAATCATGACTAATTAGTCCAAATCAAATTTAGTCAAAACCTAACTATATAAGCCTACCAAACTAAATGAAACTTCTACTAGTGTGGGCAGAAGATTTACGCACATGTGCTACAATTCCCTAAGCCTGTATCACCCTCTCCCCAGCATTGCTTCTCCCTGGAAACAGACATTTTCTGTTCTTGCAGGTCAGAGATCATCCCATTGAAGGAATAGCTGCTATACCATATGACCCAGGTCACACATTTCACATAAGGAGTCACAGAAAGAATAAATATTCCCCTGAGGATCTGGGGAAAATACTTTCAGAGTAGCCAATGTTCATCAACTTGAAGTTAGGTGGGAAGTAGCTGCTATCTACACAAGCATTTTGCTGAGAGGTCAGTATGAGCCAAGAATTTGCTATTTGTCTCTGAGATAGTCTTGCCTCTGTAGGGCTTTAGGGAATTCTGAATGGACTCATAGAATGGGAATACTAAAGGAGAAGCACTAGGCAGGAAGGGTTTCAGGCCCAATTTCTCTGTAAAAGTGTTTACACTGGTGAGTGATCCAAAGTCTTGTACTAATCTGCCTCCAGGATGACATTTTTTGTGTATTTGTTCAACTGGTTTGTGCTGTTTCCACATTAATGTACAAAGTGTAAAGCTCCATTTGAAAATCCACATCCAAATGGGAATTCCCAGATATATTTGGGCTCAGAGGATAGATTGCTAAACTAAATGTTCAAAACTACATTTCTAAATGTATTTTTCTTTATGATATAGGTTTGGGTCAGGTGGCAGCGCTGAGCTGAGAACTTCATTAGAACATTTAGGAAGTACAATACTAGCAGACAGCTAAGTTGCAATCTGCATATAAGTTTCAGAGCTGTGGATCAAGTCCGTTTATATTGGAATTTGTAAAGACTTAATTTCTCAAGTATCTCAAATGGCTAGAATGTCATTTTATATTAGACATTTTTAACATTTTAATCATGCCTTTCCTTTTTGGAGCTCATGCAGAGTACATGGTTCTCTCTGCACCCCTTGGCCCTTCTTGCCTCATAACAGCCCTATGAAATAAGTTAGAGTTTAAAAAAAAAAAAAACCAAGAACATGATTGGCCCAAGGTCACCCAGTCAGCTTCAAGGCTGAGCAGGGATTAAAATGGTTTTCCTGTTTCATCATCAAGCATTCCAGCCAGTGCACTACAGATTTGAATAGGTATGCATTTAAGAACTCTAGTCTAAAGAGTATGCCTAAAATCCAAGAGCTATATTCACACTTTTCCAGCATTTCTCAGGAAGTGATAGTTTATGTGTTTACAAACTGCTTACATAAATGACGAGTCTAACAAGGTTTCCAAAATGAGCATAGTACATATCAATTAAGGATAGACAAATCTGTTAATTTTGCTTTCTCCTGCACTCACACACCAAGTTATTTCTATTCCCAAAATATGAAATTCCTGGAAGTCGATATATTCTTATGAAAAGTGAACTGAAACAAAATTATCACTCAACTGTGCTGGCCAACATGAAGAGGTCCAGCTAATTTCTATCCAGGAGAAGTTCATGTTGTACCTGCCTGCCATAAAGCTGTTAAAAATACAACTGGAAGAAAAAAAAGAAGTGACAAGCTTAATTCAGCACTAACATGGTTGAATACACAGGAACTGAAACCCAGACTCTTAGGAGCCAAGTGCTGAAAGACCTTGACCTGGAGGGATGAACCTGTCAGTTTGCTGTCTTTTGATTTTTCCAAAATCTCAAGTTATCTCTGTCCCAAATAATTTGCAGATATGACTAAATTGTTTAGAACAAAAATGAAATGAAACAAAACTCTAACCCTCCTCATAGCAATGGACTATGAGATTTGTCCAATCACCTTCATAATTCTATTCAAACATTGTCCTGTTTCCAATCTGCCTCTGTCTTCTCTGCTTGCCAGTCTGCTGTTGCCTGATCTTAGGAAGAGCCCAGTTTGGTAGGAGACTCACTCATCACCTTTTAGCTGCTATTCCTATAGTGGATGTAAAACAGAAGGTGGTCAGACTGCATCGGATCAGGTCCTGAGTGTTTAAGGATAGGTGTTACGCACAATGTCCACTCTGAGATTTGGGGTGAGGACTTGCGCAGGATACTTCAGTCAGCATCCTCCCATAGAAGTCTGCCTCTTCCTTACTGCCCTTGCTACTGAAGTCACCTGTCCAGCTGGCAGAGCTTCAGGGTAGTAGTGCCCCTTCAGTGGGGTGTGGGCCTTGGAAAATGTCCAATCATGCCAACCACTAATGGTGGTTCCAGGTGCTGGATACCTTGGCCCAGGCTTCTTCAGCCTGGTAGCCTCCAGGCTTCAATTCCCACCAGCCTCCTCCAGAATGATTGATGATCAGCAATGTTAGGAGTTGCAGTCCAGCACAAGTGAAGGGTGCCAGCTTGGGAAGGCTGCTTTAGAAACTGATTTCTGAACTTTGCATGTGCAAAGGTGTAAGCATCTGCAGCTGCTGTGGCATTTGCTACCTAAAACCTTTCCTGTGGATTCCACTCAGCACCAATCATTGATCTTTCTTTCCCTCTGTTTTGTGTTTTTTTTTAATTATCAGTAGTTTGCCAGCAAAAATCAATTATGCCACCCAGTAGCAAACAATTATATGGCATGACACAATAGTAAAATTGTTACTTTTTCCCTACAAAGTGTAATAATAATTTTTACTACTCACAAATTCAGTGGTCTGCATGCATTGGAGACCTAATCCCAGGAGATACTGACCACATGCAACCTAAGGGCCAACTCTTTCCCATTTCTCCTCTAGGGAATGAAGCATCTTGATGGAACCATGTTAAATTAGACTCTTTAAAGGAGCAGAATAAATAAAGCAGTTTCATAGCCTTATTGGAAAGAAGGGCAATACTTCCCAATTATAGAAAAGAATGAAATATATTAGAAAAAGAAAACACCTGGGGTGGGGGTACAAAACCCTACCTTTTTTCCTACAGCAAATAAAGTTGTTCATTTTGACAATGGTTCAAAATGTTCTGTCAGCAAAATGCTGCTTGTTTGCAACCTGCCACCTTCTTTACAATCATTAATAAACATATTGAACATCCCTGTTCTTTGTGATGATCCCTGGAGCACCTCACTATTAACCTCTTTTCAAACTGAAAATTGGCCATTTATTCAACTCTTTGTTTCCTACTACTTATCTAACTTTTAATCCCTGTCTGGACTTTACTTCCCACCCCTTGGGTAACAAATTTCCTTAATAGTGTTTTGTGAAGCACTGTATCTGAAAAAGCCCTTTTGAAAGTCTCAGTAAATTATATCTTCTCCTCCAACCACACCACAATTCTGTTGTCATGCTTTCTTTCCTCAGCCCTTTCATAGAATTCTAATTGGTTAAGCAGAGAATCAAGATGATAAAAGAAGCTTTCCTTATCATATTATGCTCATCAAGGAATTTTTTAGCTCAATCTTCCTTAATGATTTTTCCCTTCCTTAACTATTTGCTTCCGCAACAAGGTAATTCTTTATTTATTACTTTATAATGGTCTGGATCACACTTGATAAAAAATAAAAAATACTAAAAAGGACACATTATTGGACATCCAAAAGTCCTAGAGGCAAGAATGTTTAATGATCCAGTATATTGTTCTGGATCTGGTAACTCAGTGACTTTGTTTGGTATTCTTTGTCAATTACCATCTGGTCCTCTTTTAATTTCTTCACCTGCTCCGTTGCTGTTTTCTCTGTATAAACAATATATCACCTTTCTCAAAAAAAAAAAAAAAAAAGTGAAGAATGACCCAGGCACATGCATTGCCTCCCTCTCCCTCTCCCTCCATCCCCTCTGCCTGCCTGCCTTCCATTATTTCTTTGCCTACCGGTTCCTCTCTCCTTTTATTTGCATTTTACAGTATACAACCAGAATCTTGACTTCTAGCTCCTGGAATTAGGATTTATTAGACAAAAAGAATACAGTAACTTTGGAGTTGTATTGTCTGTTTAGGAAGCAGTGAGGTCCCATAGTACAAGTATCACTCTCCACAAAGCCTTGGAGCACCAAACAGTAGCTGTTAGTGCTTAGACAAGATGTTTCTGCTGCCACTACACTGAGTCTGTAATGAAAACCTTAGTAACCCTGTAATCATTAGCATCTACTTTTCCCTTTTAGGTCACATTGTCATACGATTACATGTTTGTGGGCCATCATATGACTTACTAGCTTTGTTTGGATTAAATAATATAATATAATACATAACACATACATCAAAATGCATATGAAAAGTGGAACAGAGCTGAAATGTTCTTTCCCATTTATTACTCCAGTTGGTCATTCCAGGGGTTGGAGGAAAATCCTTTCAACTTTTAGGTCTGCCATTTGTCTTGCCTTCTTTTGAAATATGCCCACTTAAACTCTTGGTGAGAGAAAGTGCTGTTGACCTAACTACATTTTTTGCCAGAAATTCTGGAACCAGGATCAATGTGCATTCGCCAGGTTATTGTTGGTTCCTCCAAGGCCCTCTTACCTTTCTTAATTTTCATTTTATGTCTCTCTGGTTATAGTTTATAGTCCCAGCATAATTTGAGCATATTTTCGTATTTAATTGGAAGCATATCTGGCATGATTAGCTTTTGTAACATGGCTTTTTATTAATACTCTTGTACCGCATGCCTGTTCTAATTTAACCCCCAGTCAAGGGGGTTCTATGCAACTTGCATCCATGGCAGAATGTCAGCTTTGCAGAACCTATACTCACTATATATTCTTTTCCTATTAGTCCACATATGAGTCATCAGAGCCCAGTATACGTAACGCATGCTATTCCTGAGGTATCTGCATAGCTTACTCATATTTTTTTTCCATAGGAATCATTTACTGAGAAGTTATTGACAAAACCAAAGCTGTTTAAAGAAGAGCAACAAAAATTATCAAGGGGTTGAAGGGATTGATTTGTGAGGCAAGATTAAAAGGGCTAAATCTGTAAAGCTTATTAAAGGAAGCAGAAGAAAAACAATCCAACAAATATTATTTGGAGGAAGGATGAAATAGGATATAGGCGCATGGGAGAAGAAGGGAGAATTACTGGGGCTGAGGATGGACATCCAGGCTTGGTATCATGTTATTTCTCAGATGTCTTCAACTGCCTTGATCAAGTGACTTAAACATAGTCTTTGGAGAGCAGCTATGACAATTTTAGAAGGAAAGAGAACGTTCAGGCTACAATTTTTCACCCACGTGCACCAACATAGTCCATTAACCAGTTCTGTTCTGCTTGTTTCTAGGCATTGTTCAAGAATGGTCATGTTTGAATTAAACCTGAGTTGAACTCTCTGAGAAGAATTTTTCCTTTGAGGATTACTTCCCATTTGCTTGTTTGTTTTTAAGACTGTCCCTAAGAAAAAGATCACTGAAGATTGTGATTTGTGGTCCTGAATTTTGGAGTAGAAAGTTAGTTTCAAAGACTCTGACAATGGTGAATACTGAGTTCTGAAAATTTACCTGGGAGCAGTCTTAAAAGTGGTGATACCACTAGAAGCTTTTATAGAACTCTGGATGGGACAGTTCTTCCCTTGGCATATCCTACAGCTCTAGAGGATGGTCTTCCTAGGGATGGATGAAAATTTTGTTCCCATGTACCAGTGATGAACCCATTTATGAGCCCACATGTAAATGTATGCTGGAGCATTAGTCCTAGAAGGGTTTTTTTTCCAAATTCATGAGCTTGCATTTGCAAGTGTGTACTTTTCTCTTTGCACTCTGCCAAGAAATGTGCATTTCACTCCCCAAACTACTTTTTTATTCTTTAGCCTTTGTGAAGAAAGTGCACATTTAACATGCATGTTTGAAAAAGTTTTAAAATAGACAGCTTTCTTGATTTTTTAAAAGACATCTGCACTGGGAAGTGAGAACAAAGTGAAATGAGCAAAGATATAGAAAACTGAGGCACAAAGAGCTCAAGCATCACTCATTCTTGCATCTCTACTTCCTCCTTGAGTTTACCACATCCAGAAGCTGCAGGAAATATTTCAACTCCACTAAAGTATACATTCCATATTACAAAGCAACCATCAAGCAGGGTCCTCCAGGAAAAATGGAGATTCATCCACACATGTTTTTGCAGGACTCTAGAACTTCAGTCAGCTGCAAACTAGAAATGATACACGCTCCATACTGCCTTGTGAATCTCCTAATCCTAATCTGCCATCCCCACAGAATGCCCCCATCTGAAACTACCAAGCATTGTGGAGGATGTTGTCCAGGCTTCCAATACAACTTGCTAGCAGAAAAGACACTGGATGAGACAGAGGGAGAAAGGGGTTCTCCTGCCATTGCTAATTGAGGTTTGGGGGACCAGTGAGGGTCCAGCTCATAAAGTTTTTCCAATACGCTCCTCAAAATTCATTTCATCTCCTGAATGCAACCCCCTTTCCCCCTTTCAAATCTAAAAGGAACATGTTCATTTTTAAATGACAAAAAGTAGAGATATTTTTAAGTATGCACCCACATGATCACTTTTACTGAGAATGCATATTTTGGGGCCAATGTACATTATAAGCTCTGCATTTTTCAAATAGAACACATGTTGCAAATGTGATCACAAGCCTGAGAATGTGTGATCCTTGACTGAAAAATGAAGCGACATTTGTGTTCCCATTTGGAGTTCAGAGGGGGATGTGTTGCTGGTTTGGATTTTTTATGTTTTTAACTGAAATTGAACTCTTGTACATTCCTGCTAACGGCAAAAACTACCCTTGAGAAAATCAGAAAAATTTCTCCATCCCAGTAAATTCAGTGCAATGATCTTTTCAAATGCTCTACTCATAAATTGGCCAAAGAACCTGGAGAGCCTTGTCTGTGAGCAACCCTTCTTTGAAGCAGGCACTGGGGTCTCTTCTCATTTTTGTGTGTGTGCCACTCAACTGACCGTATACTCTTGTGTGTTGTTGCTTTGGAATTTGTCGATGATAGGATACATTTCAAATTTTGACAATGATTTCGTGTGATATTCTCATAAGCACACATCCAGTTGTGAACCATGGGAGGTCTTCCCTGTTATTTAGATAGCCAGTTCCGTGGTTTCAATATCGAACTGATGAGTAGTAAAAGTAAAACCCTCATTGGTGTGATTCTGATGAAGCTATGTTATGTTTGGGTGTAGATACTCTGACAGTACCTTCCCTTTGCTTCTCATCAACACCTTTGTCAGTGCTGGATGCTGAGAATGAGTGTTCAGCAGCACTAATGGCCGGACTTGAAAGCACTATTGCTATCCACCCTGCATGCTTTATGTGCAGTGATACCTGGATTGGTTTAATGTGAGCTGCTGAATCAACTACCCTTTTATTTCCTGTCCGTGGAGATGAAGAAATTAGATATGGGTAAAAATATCATTTCAGTTTCCTTTTGATCAGAATTTACCATATTTGGCACCAAAAGAATTAGGGTTGGGTTTTGTTTTTTTTTAATAATGTGAGACTGACAGGTTCATTGATGAAATCCTGGGCTTGGAACTTATCTATGCATGGCATTTAGTGTATCCTTGTTGTTCCTCACTCACAGAAGCTTGTAGAAGTTTTTCATAATATTGTCCTCCTCGAGGGCTTCTCTTGTGTTCTCCTGCTTTTTTGGGCAGGGTGTATGTTGATTGGTCATTTTAGAGTGAGGAAAGTTTGGTATTAAATTGTAAACAGTAGAATATGGTGAGCAGTCGCAAATCCTCTATAGTGCATTATATCACAGGGCCACCTTGTGGTTAGTTAATAGAAGCCCCTTTGGGGCAACAGATATGTAAAATACAGATATTTCCTTCTATGATGAAAATGGAAGAAGACACTTTCGTAAAACAATGTGTTAAACTGCACATGAAGAGAAGCCCTTGGTAGGCTGTAAAAGCTGAAGTCTGTGGTCCTGTAAACCCAATCATTAGTGCTCAAGTAGGGTTGCCACTTCTTTTTCCAACAGGCACCTAATCTTAGCACTTCTATTTCAGTTGGCTACATCTTCTCCATGCTGGGAACAGCTCTACTTACTGACTTTGGGTGAAGAGGATGGGTGAGAATATCATTTCAGTTCTAAAATGCCGCCAGAATTTTCAAAGTTCTTCATATTCAGTAGAGAGAGATCTTCCGATTTTAAATATGTAAATGCAAGAGAAAATGAAAATGTAGGAAATTTGCCCATTCTTAACAGAAATACCATACTTTAGAATCAAATAAGCTCCTTTTTTCTCCCATTAGACTGCTGTGTCTCAAAAATGTCTGTGTAGGACAAACTTCCCCACCAGTTCTGCTCTCAGTGTATTCAGCTGCAACTCCTGACATTCCCAGTCAAGACAGCCAGTGGTCATCCTGGCAGGAGATAAGGGCTGTTGCACCCCAAATTTTTTGGAATACACTGGATCAGGAAAGAAAGGTCATGATATTTTCTCATATGAGCATTCAGAGGAAATCCAGTAAATTATATGACTTGTTTGGCCTAGCAGGTTGCAGTGTACCTTCCTCTTGCAAGCTGCCCTATTGAGAATACATAGAATCCCTTGATCCTGTTCCTAGATTTTCCAATTTGAGTCAATGGCAAGTGGCAGGGAAGGACCATGGACCTTTTCCTTCCTTTTCCCATCCCCAGCAGCCATTCTCAAGCCTGTCACCATCCAGCCATGATTCAGAGAAGCATCACAGCAGCTCAAGATTAGACCCAGGCAAATTAATGGAGATTAAGAATCCATGCCCATTTTTCTTCAAAGATTGTGATTTGCTAGGGCTATTCACCCAGTATGTTCCTTGTGTACAGTGTTAGTGAGAAAATGTTTTATAATCCCCATCCAAATTGTAACTTGTCTTGATTGGGCACTTGCCATCACACACCATTTATCAGTTTTCTGTAAAAATATCAGTGATCTTAAGATCTGCTTCCCAGTGTGAAGACTTGGGATTGCAAATTCAGAATGAGCTTTCTGCAAATAATCACCAACATTAGCTTAAAGCTCACCTTTTCTCTGAATGCTCCTGCCAGCAAACATGTTTGACAGAGGATTTGTGGAAAGCAAACACACCAGGAGAAGGTAAGATAGTGGCAGTGAATGTGCTTTAAAATTCAAAGGAGGATTTGTGGATGATTTGTTGGAAGAAAAATGCGGAATGTTTTTCTCCAGTGGCTGTCCTTCCCAAGTCAAACTAAAAGTATTTATATGCCATGGTCTCACTGACCTCAGTTGATGTTTACCAGGTTGCAGCATCATTAACAGTTGCATAGCACTTTCAGATGTTCAACATGCTTTGCATGTTGATCTAGTCGTAATCAATTAGTCAGTATGTTTTTTTCTTCCATACTGCAGATGGGGAAACTGAGGTTGAGAGACCTTGGCTTAGCTGAGCCCATCTAGTGAGTTCATGGCAAAATCTATCTTGAACTGTGGACTTCCTGGCTTGCAGTTCTGCTAAAATTTGACAAAATTTTAAAACCATGAAACTGTGCTTAACTATGCACTAAATGACCAAGAACTTCTTTTTATCTAGGAATGGGACAGCCAGTGATTTTTTTTTTTTTTGATTTGCAGAAATTCTCACTTCAAAGATGATTTCATCTTTCTCTGTTTTGATAACTTTGATTGATGAAAGTATGACTTTTTAACAAAAGAAATGCACATTTCTATGCACAGTTTTTGCAGAAATGTGTAGTCTCGGCCATTGATTAAAGTGTGAAAACATGTATTTTTGGAATCATCCTATATTTGCTTAAACTAACAGCACTTGGCAGTTGTATACCCATACTATCAGTTGGGAGAGGTTGTTTTGGAAATCCTCACAATCACTTTTTTGTTTTAATCATTTGGTGCATCCAGGAAACCTGGCCATCTTTCTGCTACCTCCTAACTCCAGTTCAAATATGAACAATTTTAAAAGCATTGGTCTCAGTCAGGATTGGGATGAACCCTTTTGGAATCCATCCCTCCCACAACATTGGACATCTATATGCTTGGCCCATTCCTACACAGCATGCTGAGTGAAGAGAAAGTCCACCAATGCTTGCAGACCCCCAGTTGCACAACTGGCAACCTTCTCCATCAGGTACAGCCAAAGAGCAACTGCAGGATACAAAGAAGGGTACTGTGAGTGGCTGCATCAAGTGCCATTCCCCATTGCCTACCTTCTTCCATACCTAGCACACCCAGCAGCAGCACCAGTCACAGAAGTGAGGTACTGCTGGCATAGCACACGGGGATCAATTCCTGACAAGTGTCCCACAAACACTGGGCAAGCTCACCATGAACACAGACTCAAGGCTGCCACAAAGTTGACCAGTGTCTGAAAAGCTGATCCCAAGGGATCCAACGGATTTCCACTCTTAAATGGATTCCTCACACATTCCTAGTCCCAATAGAGATAAATGTGGGACTCCATTTACAGTCCTCTATTTGAAGAATTCCCCATATATTCTTACTATCTACTTTCTGTTAACTTCTAATTGAACCATCAGATAACCTATTTTCTTCCTTTATTCTTTGGTGAAGAATTCTGTCAAAAGCCATTTAGATGTCCAAAGAAATGTGCCTACCAGATCACACCTGTCCTCATGTTTATTGGCACTCTTAAAAAACTCTAGATGTTTTGTGGGAGTGACTTCTCTTCCAAATAGAGACGTAAAGCTAGTAAAGATGTTAGGTCAGTGAAAAAAATCCTTACCAGATCCTAACAACCAGGGAGGGATAGTCAAGACAGGGTCAAGGCCAAACTTTAGACTTATCAAACGGAGATGGTTCCAGAATGCTCACCTGGATTTCTCCCTAGACTCTGAAGTTCCAAAACTGCTTGTTCTTGCTTCTGCATGGAACCAGTATAGGAGGAATTCTGCATTGCACCATTTTCCTGCCACTTCTTGCTTGTTCTGCAAGTGATGGGATCTGTTGCTGTGGAGCCACAACACTTTTCTTCCTATGCTCTGAAGCAACAAAGGGCCACTCAGCAGACAAAGCCTACTGGTGTCAGACTGAGGACTATGTGCCAGCTCAGCACCTCACTGCATGGTGCTTTCCGAAGGCCTACCTTCTGGAGATATTTCTAGTCTCATAGTCAGACTCTTTTCTCTTAAAATGTTTAAGGCATTTTAGCTTGCTCCACACCCAAAAGAACTCCCAGTTCAGCTTGTATACAGTCAGTAAAGCAAAAAGCCCCTGTGCTCAGCCTTGCAATCTAAAACAGACATGGCTCACATAGAAAAAAGGGATATGAAGGAAGAATGGATAATAAAGTAGCCTTTCAGCAGATACTTTCCTTCATAGGAACTGCAGAAGCTTCAAGAACTCCATTCCTTTTACCCCAGAAATGCAGCTTCTTCAAGAGCTCACAGTACCAATTACTCCTCATCATCTTTTGACTGAACAATGGGGTGTCATCTGCCTTCTAATTGGGAATGTGGAATGTCCTCCACCTGATTGGCTGGCTTTCCCATCAGCATAGGGTGATTTGTAGTGAAATTGTAGTTGGCAGACTAGATGATTGGTTGGTCCTTCCTTGTGCTGACTCAAGAAGCTCCTGCTTAAACCATCCCTTGTTGGAGAATGTGCAAGCACATTTGTGGGAACCATTGAGATAGACAGATGTTTCTGTCCTTCAAGATCAAAGCAGACCAATTCCAAAGCAATCTGTTTAGGATTGAGGAAAATCCTCTTTGGAAAAGTTACTTCATCACACTGTTGTATAGCTGTCCTGTTTAATATAGCCTGTATTTTGCTATTCGGCACTTCCAGCACAGCACAGTACTTCATAAAACCTCAAACTAGCAAACAGCACTAATGAAACAATATCCTGTAACGTGATATATAATTGAAAATCCATATCCATTACCAAAAGGGAAAAGATGGGAGATTTTCTGAAGAAGCAGAATGATTTACCAAAAAGGAAAAAAAAAAAATATAAGAAGCACAGGAAATTCAAATCCCCGAGAAAGGAGATCAAAGGGGGAGTAGAATCCTCAAGATAGTTAGCATAGCTCTGTGTTGCTATGGTGCATTAATTGTGATTCTGTAGTGCTGACCTGAGAAATCAAACTTGGAGGTGCTTTTCAATCCATTACACACAATGTCATCAGATCAATGGCCAGAAAAACTAGAATGTCTTATTCAAAATCACACGTGAGGCTGAACTGACTCTGACCTTATTTACTCTGCATAGCGTAGAACTATTATTTATTTATTTCTGCATAGCTAAGGCCATCTGGGCATTTACAACTGTTTATACAAAACAATGAGAAAGCCAGTGCAGTGTAGTGGTTTAGAGGCAGAACTGGGACTTAGGAGATCTGGGTTCTAGTCCCTGCTCAGCCAAGGAGCCAACAGGGTGACTTTGGCCAGTCTCAGACTCTCAGCGTAGCCTAACACACAAGCCTGTTGTTGTGGGAATGAGCCTGAGAACACAAGGAAGAGATGTATGCTGCTTTGAGTTCTTTGTAAGAAAAAGGTGGGATGTAAATCTAATAAGTAATTAATAAAACCCAACACCAAAGATAGCATGCAGAAAGCAAACAGATCATTGCCACCTGCAATTAGGTAGGTGGGAAGCAGGAACACTGCCCTAGGTCCACTGTGTCCACCACAGCATCAAACCGGCTTGAATTGATTCTGTACCAAATGTGTCCTTCAAATACAGTCACAGCTTTTCAATGTTTGGAAAGGAAAGGAAAGGAAAGGAAAGGAAAGGAAAGGAAAGGAAAGGAAGAACATCATCATAAAGGTATTTGCATTTTTAAGCAGCTCAGTATAGCTTTTTGGTTTCATGCATTTAAATTGCCTGCATTTATCCAGCTGCAAACATCACAGTAGAACAGACTTCCTTCACCCAGACCCAACACTCCAACCAGTGCATTGCCTTGGCCAGCAATTCAACCTGACAACAATCAAATTCCTGGGAATGCCACCTTTTCTTTTCTTTTCTTTTCTTTTCTTTTCTTTTCTTTTCTTTTCTTTTAATTGTATGCCTAATGCTAATCAACATTAGCACATGTGGAATGAAATTATCATACATCCTTATAAAAAAGTCGATCCATCAATGAGTGCACCACAGAATGAAAGACAGAATGAAAGACAGCATGCATCTCAATCTCCTCCTGTCTTTTCTGAAAATGAAACTGGCTGAGAGGATGCAAAGCACCCACAAGTCTTCAAATTATTTTTATGATATATTTGTTATTAACACAGCTTGGGCACTTTTGTTCTTGAATTCTTTATCCTTGCCATCTCATTCTCTTTATGAGCTTCAGTCTATGGGGCTAATAAAGCCTTTAATACTCTTTTGGCTCAAGATAGAATTTCTGACAAGCGCTCTTTGCATGTCGAGGTTTCAGAAATGTTAACCTAGGCAACAAACAACTTTACTCATTTTTTAAAATGCAGTCATGCTTGCTTACAGCTGAAACCCGAACCAGGAAATGCCCAAAATAATATTATAATAATAGTGAAGTGTTGAATTATTCCACCCCTACTACCTGCACTGGTTCATTCGGAGCTACAACAGATAAAAGAAGCACATGCTCAGATCCTTTGGGCCCTGTAGTCTTCTATTAAAATGTCTTTTAAGTTGAAAATTGGTCATTTATTCATATTTAAGAATTGTCACTGCAAGGCCCTACAGCAAGGTAAAGGCACTTCTTTTAAATGGATGAGAGTATAAGTCTCACCAAATCAATATAAATCATAAATAAACATAGGCAAGCTGAACCAGGTTTTATCTGTTCCTCTGAACTGACTTATGGCTTTGAACTTTAGAAGGGCTAGAAAGTGGCATTTTCATATAATGAATGGTTGCAACATCATTCCAAATTGGCTCATGTACACAGAGCAGACTTTAGTTATGTTTAAAACCCAACTGAGCTGCTAATATATGATTTCAAATGCAAGAATGGCAGAGATAGTACTTACTAAGAATATCCAATGTACATGTGCTTGTGGTTTTAAGATTTCTATTCCACTTTTCTTACAGGAACTGACAGTGGCTTTAAAGTGGTTTTCAGGCAATAATCTGCCCCCGCACATGTAATGCATCAGAGAACTTAGCCCTGTGCAAGCAACTATAGTTCTCATCCAGGGAACTGTCAACTGCAAGGCACCCCACAGATTAGCATCTCTAAACGTATGCCAAAGTATTGTGCTGGTTTGTGTCACCAGTCCTTTGCCACCACCCGAAGTGTGAAAATGCCATGTCTTTAGGGTTTTGTGAAGATAAAAATTCTGGATTCTTATTCTTCCTCTGACCCTAGGAGAAAGTTTTGTGCTCATTTTGTGCTCTTTTGTTCCACAGATCGCAAGTTCTTGCCCATGAAAGTTCATGTTTATTTATAGAATAACTGAACAACTAAAACACTTATTTTAAAAGGTTAACTTTTCCCCTTATTCATGAGGGAGAAGACCCAGTGAACTCATCAGGGATTAAGTAAATAGTAGAAGCACAAAATATTGAATGCATTGCACAGGACAGCCAGAACATTAACACCTGTTAAGAGGTGAAAGGAAAAGGTATATTTTCTTCTCTCCCCCCTTTCTTATTTTCTGTGTTAGCTCATACATTTGATGCATCTGTACCCAGTTGTAGTTGGAAGCACAAAATTCAGGATTTGCGTCACAAAATGGCAGAAACATGGAAAAAAATTCTAAAGAGATCAGAGAATCTGGATTTTTTTAGCATTCACCATGCCACACCAAGTGTATGCCATTGTCATGCTTTTGGTGGTGCACAATATTTGGGATTTGTGCTACCAAAGAGCACAAAAGTAGAACAAACAGTTAGCATAGCTTTGGTGGAGGTGTGAGAACGGGATTTCTTATTTATGATTGACCAGACTCACCCTAAGCACATTTTATTTTAATGCATTTTGGGGTGGGGCAAAACTCAGGATTTGTGGCAGCAAGCAGCACAAAATTAGCCTAAAACTTTGGCACAGGCTTGGTGGTGATGTGACAGTGTTGAGTTTCCTTTCATGTATTAATTATGAGCCCACATTTAATGTATCAGTACTAGTTGTGTGTGTTATTCTGTGCCTCAAATCCTATGTATTGCTGTCATATTTTGAGAAATAAAATATTGGTTGTCATCAAAAATGTTGTGCCTGGGATTTGAACACAAAACTTGAACAGAACTTTAGTATACGTTAGGATGTAATATTGTTGACAGATCCATTTTCCTCTGTACCAAGGATAAGTACAGTTCCTCTATACAGTTGTACACATGGGTATTCTTTAAGGCCTTTTAATGTGCACATGAAGATCAGGCATATTCCAGCTCTCTCTCTATTCCACAAATTTATGTGAATTCTAGAAAAGGATTTAAATGTGGAGATAATCACTATGTATACATGTACAAAGCCTAGATATGTGCAACTAGGTATGCATTGATGATAAATTCATTTCAATGTGTTTTTGTTCAGAATTTGGCCACTTCTGATCTAAATATGAACTCAGAGGCATTGTGTGACTTCAGTCCATATATGGCAGATCAAAAGAGAAAAAAGAAAGAAATGTGTTCAACAGCATGCACGCATTTTAAAAATGTGCACAAGCATGGCTTAATGGGAGAAGAATGCATGCATTTCAAGGGTAAGCACAACTGATACACACATTTAGAAAAAGTTATATGCATAATTTGCATGCATTTTTATTTGAATGAAAACTGGTCATGATCTGAGACAAAAACATGAAACAGAATCAGCTTTCAGGCAGAATATAGAGAACTCTGACATTTTGCATGTATGCACATCCCAGTGTACAATCCATGTAGCTTTTTAGCAGGTGAGTCAATCAATGCTTGGTTTTATTCCAGCAAGCACAATTTGACTCCAGAATCCATGCATTGACTCTACTCAAATCTTATTATCTGCATGGGGGTCTACTTGAAACTTTCACCTCCTTTCAGTTCTTGGGTGGATTTGCTTTTAAGTTAAGAATAGCCTTTAAAACAACAACAACAGAAAACAGCTGTCCCTAAGATTCATTGTCAATTTTGAAGATGAACAATTTGTCATCAATTCATGTTCTCTGACTATATTACTATTTGTTGCGTATTCAGCAAATGTTTGATTGTTATTGTTGACAGCCAATAATATTTTATTTCTCAATATATGACAACAAAACATTGCATTTTTAGGAATGGATAATCTGTCTCTTTCCTGTCCAAGGTAGCTTAATGTGCTTTTATCTACCATTTCATTCCATTTCCATATCAGACTGTGTGAAGTTTTTTTTTTTTAATTTAAAGATTTATCTTTAAAAATGTATTTTAAAACATGCGGCAGCATCTAATAAGCCACTGGTTCTAACAGAATTATGGCACACTAGAATAAGCAGCCCAACACAGAGCAATAGCATTTGTTAGTGCAGTTGATTTCCCAAGAAAGGTCATTATGGTCACTGACATGATGGCAGTTGCACCACAAATAATAATAATTTACTTTAGTGCAAGTGTCAGCCTGGATACTGCCCATATTTTAATTCATAAACTTTTTTTCTCAGAATACATGCTTGGAAGCACACTCCCTTTCAAACTACTACTTCAGTCTGTATTTTCTCTACAACATATATTCAAACAACATTTGTATATAGTCTTTCATTACTACTTATACTGCCTGACAGCCAAAAATATGAAGAACTGCTAAGATCTTGACATTCAGAAAAATGCAAAACTTCTCAGATATAGATTGGAATTTTTTATTCAGGGACTCACACAGATCAAATTCCTCAAGCACCTCTTTGAATAAAAAATACCGTGGATCTGACATTTTACAATTTGTTTAGTATGCCTAAAATGCAATATGTAGAGAGAGAGAGATGTTTTGTACATTTCATGATTCTTTCTGTAGAGATATCAGACAAGGCAGGTTGGGCAACTTGTGATATTCTATCCCATTTGTCCTAGCTAGCATAGTCAGGGGTGAAGGATTTTGGGAACTGTAGGCCAAAACATCTGCAAAAACACACACGACAGACCTAGGATGCAAGATAAAGAAATGAGAGCACAGATAGGCAATAGCATTTAAATGTCCCTTCACAAACATTGCAGTAGAATGCAAACATGGATGAGGCAGCAGGCCCATACACAATTATTAAACCGTCTCCAGAATAATATCTGTAGGTTACTGTTGTCTGAAAACTGAAAATGAAGCACACTTGTGGTTATTTTCCAAGAGGCTTGCAGAGCCTGAGCTGGGGCACAGAGCCTCTCTCTGGTTTTGATTTATGACTTCAATCCAATTTATGGCCGTTTACAAGAATGCTGAACTGGCTGTAAATCAGCAAAAGACCATAAAATACTCACGAGAACTGCTGAAATCCATCTGGATGAGCTTCTTTCTCTCCCCAACATCAACCAGATGAGGGCAAGACAATGTAGCCCCCACATCAAGACTGAGCCAATGAGAGAGGCCTGGAAGGAGGGAGGCCAAAAATCCCTCTCCCTCTTTTGGGGCTTGAAAGGTCTAAGCAAACCACCTGCAAGAGTGTTTTCATTAATACTCTGAAAGGAAGACGCCAAAGCAGTATTCATTTTACCCAGCACCTGCTCTCCTGTGCAACCTGTGGCTGGAGTGAACGACAGAGAAGGGTAAATGAGCACAATTCCTGTCTCCATAATCTATGCTTATGTGCCAAGCAGTATAGCTCTACCTCATGTAGCCACAAAATGCTGTTGACCCCTAGTCCTTTCACTTGTCTAACCACAATTGGTTTGCATTACTCAGTCTCGGCTCCCATCTTTCCTTCATTATTATAATTCCAGGACTGCTTGTAGCAGCTGGCTATGGCTTTAGATGCATCCATGGAATGCGCAGCAGTCCCGCAAGGGTTGCAAGATACATTGCCCAGTTCAAGCTGGAACTTGGCTTATTATCCTCCCCCTTTTTTCTTAAAAACAAGTAGTAAACTCTAAGTTTAGAAGGGATTTGAGTTCATATAAACTTTTAAAAGGGGAGATGCTTTTCTGAGTGTTGTTCAGTGAGTTCACCATCGCAAAGTTGCACTTAATGCAACTGGACTCATATGATATAATGGATTACATCTCCCTCCTTCACTCATGAAATATTGTTGACAGCTATTAAGGGGTGAACTACAAATTATGTGCAAGTATATGTAATGAAATACCCAGTCTCCCCCCAACCCCCCCCCATCCCCAACAGAATTTTCTCTTTGGAGTGCTGGAGTAATTATGCTCAATTCTTTCCAGTTCTCAGCTTTCTGATTCTAGATGTATATTTAGATGCCAATAAATTTGTTAGGCTTGTACTTAATGCCAGCTTACCTAATTTTATACTTTTGGACTAATATGTGAACATAAAGTCAGTTATCCCTCTAAACTCACACTTTCGGAATTTTGCATTGGAATTCTTTCATCCATAAATGCATAGAAGAATGAACATTTATTTATTTATTGGATTTTTAAATATTTTTTAGCCATAAGACACCTTGTGTGGGTTACACAGTTAAAATATATTCCCATAGAAAATATATTCCCATGTATTTAAGGAAAGTGGACATGAAATGCATATAGTATTGAAAATAACTTTAGGAAATGCATTATATTAGGAAAATTTGTTTGCAAAATAAGTATATTATGCAAAACATCTACAAAATGAATGTGAGAGACATACACAGAAATTTGCATGCAGTTAAAAAACTCAGTTCAGCACAATCTGAATTCATATTTGCAAAAACTGTCAAATTTTGAAAGAAGCCAAATTTCAGATTGGAAATATGAGAAACAGAGTGAAACAAAAATATGAGATTCATTCAACCTTGGTATTTTTCTGTCCTTTTCCTTCATTCAGTCTTCTGGCACATTTGGATGTTATTTCAGAATTATCATTAAGAACTAGAAAGCAGAATCTTTAGTAACTACAGTGGGAGTAATATACAGTGGGAGAGCTGGAAGAATAATGATTCATGGATGTGACTACAGCTCTGCAGAAATGCACTGAAGAAATAACAGATTCTTCTCTCTGGAAGCATACTTGACACCATTCCTGGAGCTCATGCTGAGGTGCTGGCCCAGGCACTGGGGCTGATTGGTCAGTGCTCTACAGTGTGTTCAGTAAAGGCTAATAGTGAAACCCATGCTGGGCACTGGCATCCACTTATCAGTTATACTTCTTTATTATACTGTCATAACAGACCACTATTGCTCCACCATAGTCCCATGATACTGGCAATGGTAACGGTCAAGCTGTAATATGTCCCCATGAGCAGAATCTGTTCTCTTTCCAAGGAGCCATCTCCATCTTGTACTTGGTGTGTA
Source organism: Varanus komodoensis (assembly GCF_004798865.1). Lineage (NCBI taxonomy): Eukaryota > Metazoa > Chordata > Lepidosauria > Squamata > Varanidae > Varanus > Varanus komodoensis. The sequence goes on from NW_025335941.1 coordinate 40,822,539, forward strand.
CAATCATTATTTGAAAAGTCAGTGTGCATAGTATACACCTTTGTTAAATATCAGTTCAGATGACCTTTCTCCTTTATTTATAGTGAGGCTTCCCAAGTAAACAGTTAGTATATATGTAAAGAAGGTATGGATCTGGCATCCTTTTTTGTTTTAATTTTACTTTGTAAGGCAAATGTTCTAGGCCTAATGTACGGAGTAAGAGTATAAACCAAATTCCTGCAACTTACATGCATATGTACACACACAGAGAGAGCGCTTCATGTCTCTAGTTCTAATCTGACTCAGCAAGAAATTCACCTCTGGAGTACTGGCTGGCTCCAATTTGCCAAAAGTGCTGAATCATGTCCAGTGTCATGTCAGTTCCTGCATTCCTCTTCACCATGAGTTTTTGCGGGGAAGGTGAGTGCACTGTCTCTTTGCTGCCTATAGCCCATGGGTGGCTGCCCTGAGACTTGGTCTCTTCACATTCTAAACAGTAAAAACAACATTTTCCTCATTTGTTTGAGCTCGAGTTTATGACCAATGATGAGAATAAATTACCAGAACCCTAGCCCTAACCTAAACCCATTCCTGGATAGTTCCTTAGGCCAAGTTTTGTGCATATCAGATACAGCAGTCTAACTGCATAAGGCATGGAAAAGGATGCTGCTATCAGTTGTACAGAACTCACCAGAAATGGAGACAGATGGCACAGAAGAGGGATGCTGCTGGCACAGAATGTGGGGCTTGATCCCTGATGAGCACACCATGAACTATGTATGAGCTCACCAGGAATGCTGCTGTGAAACAGACCCAGGTCCTGGGAGCCAAGCCAGGGAATTCAATGCATCCCCAAGCCCAAAAAGAGTCCCCACACATCTGTATTGCATAATCACAACAAGTTTCTTTGCAGGACATATTTTACTGATAAGATTAGTATCTGGGCAAAGTATTAATCAGCATCTATTGGCTATTATCATCATGCTTGAGGTTCTGTTGTGAGTTTAACCCCAAGATGAACCCTTGCTGCTCTGACCACAAACTGTTCTGTACTTTCTTACACTGCAGCTGATTTTTGAGGAGTTGAACAGTTTGTGTGTGCCTCACATGTGTTAACATGAGGAATTTAGTGGTATCCGTTGTGAACCCAATGAACTCAGGGGCTGGAGGGAAACACTTTAAAAAGTGCTACGTTAGTGGTGTTATTGTGCAGAAATTCATTTAGAAGCCATGTTCCTCTTACAAAAGTGTTGGGTAAATGTCATCTTTCCTGTTTGAAAATAAATGAGAAGATGAGGTGTGAGTTTGCTGACAGTGGAATCTGCATCATGGAATTCTGAAAGAAATCCTCTTATTAATTTGTGATAGCACCCCTTGAAAATTTACTCCAAAAAATCTAGCTTGATTATTAATTGTTTAATAATGAAGTGTTAATAATATTTAATAATTATTTGTGGAGTAAGTCCACAAATTAGTTGTGTCATGTGAACCCAGACACCAAATGACTTACTCAGCCAGCGAGGTGGATGGTCTGGTTGGAGCTTCAGGACCTTGGATAGGTCCAACAAACAACTTGCTCCAGGTGGGGATGGGCAAATCTGTCAGTTTCTCTTTCATTCAGTTACATCATAAATACATAAATGAGGAAGTTCTTCCATGTGAATATGAGGAAAAATTTCAAATGTTGATAAATTCTTATCAACTATGAATTTAAATAAAATGATGCGTGAGCAAAATTCAATAGGTATATTCCCAGCCATGAAAAAGAGCTCATTGTATATGTATGCCATATAGATGTTAACGAAGAAACACCTGCCAGGAAGAAAAAATAAAAGGCGGGGGTAGCACAGAATAATAATATAGTGCCACATGACTTGGCTGTATGCACAGGAATTCAAACCATTTTTTAAGAGCTAAACAAGCAAAGTCTTGGGCTTGAATGGATCACCCTTTTAGTTCCAGTTTCTCCCATCCTGGAATTTCTTAAATCCTAAGTTCTTTCCATCCAAACATGAAGAAATTCAATTCATTCTGATACATTCGTGTAAGAAGTACAATGGACTGGTATTCTCATACATCTCTCAGCTCTGAGATGATCTGGAATGCAGGAATGGATAATCAGAATTTCTGAGCACTTGGAAAGTCCCCATGGAAAGAGAAGTCCCTCCACTTTAGAAAGACCCTCTCCACACATTCAGCATGACAAGAGGGATGAGGAAGTGCAGCAAGGCCAGAGGGATTCTCCTCCTCATCTGTTTAAGCTCTTTGAGAACATCTTAATAAGGCTCGCAAAAATACCACTGGAGGCTGGAACAAGGTATATCCAACTCTGAGGTAGAACTCAGTCTCAAAACTCCCCAAACTCAGCCTCCATATGCACAGACTCCAGATATCCCACTGCCAATTAAAGAACAGGCTAGCAGGAAAGGGTGGATGAAAATGGGAACACTCCACCCACAACATAAACCTCCTCCACATCATTCCTGTTTCTTCCTTTACCCTGTAAGATTCCTTCCTGTCCTTGCCCCATCCTCCAGCAATGACATCTGACCCCTTTCCCCTGTATAACTTCATTCCATACAAAGGTTGATAAGAGAACACATTAATATTCAGGAATCCCTGGACACATTGAGAATATTTTCATCTGTAGTTAATTTTCCACTTCTTTCCTCTCCTTTGAGACTCAATACATCTGCTTTCATGCTTGCTTGATTCAGTATATGGTAAGAGATAGGCAAGGGAATGCAGAATAAATTTTGGCGTCTCCTTCTATCCTTTCTCTTTACTTCTCTCACCCACTGTTGCTTTCTTTCTTCTTCCTATCAACACCTCCCTTTTTAAAGGGGAGACCTGATCTTGGTTACTGATTATATATGGGAAGGTAATTTCAGGAGTCAAGGCAGGCCTTAGACTTGTAAGACTGTGCCTGTTCCTCACAAACATGAATTGTCCTTACTTTAAAGGCCTGTAAAGAGTACTTCATTAGTCCTGAAGCATGTAAAAACAACTGGAGTTAATTGTCATCAATACTAGTCCGCTTCTGGTATTATATATTGTAAAAAGGCAGATGCAATATTTTGGTGCATCCAATTATTTACTTACATGCTGCACATCAAAATAATTCCACAAAGAAGGATCTGAGCTATGCTGCCTGGCATTCATTGTATGCTTTGGAGGTGTGGAATTAAGCAACCTATTCTCAAAGAAACTGTAATGTTCCAGAATGCAGAGCAGCCCCCTTTCAATGAAGGCATATTTTAATATAAGTGACAGCTGATGCCCAGGAATAGTAATCTTCCTCCTACATGTCAAGCTCAGTTAGACTTCACACAGTTTATTCTTTTAGATGTGTCCACATGACCAGTGAAGAAACAACGGTATCAAGGATTTTTGTCTTAGCATCCTTCTGAAGAATGTTTTGTGGTGTGCCCCAGCTCATCTTAGCACACTATAACTCAGCTGAGCCATTCAAGTCCAGTCACTGCCCTCCTTGGCCTGACCTTCAAGCATCCTATTGTGCACATGATCTGCAAACTTTCCATGTTCTGGTGAACGGTTGTTTTAGTAGATATGCTAAAAGTGAGCAGAGGGGGCTGGGGAAAATGGACAGCAGAAGACTTATAAGTAAGGCACAAGAGCATCTTAATTTTCTAATCAAAGGTTGAAACTTGTTTAGTACTACAACATCAGTAGCATATCACACCTGGAGACTGTAGGAGTGAGTGAATTATATTAATGCTCTATAGGAGCTATCACACACCTTGCTGTCTATGAGTTGAAGCCAGTCTTTAGGACCATTGCCCAGTAGACAAACATAAGGAGAGCAATCAGGGCAAGGGTCCATCTAATCCAGCGTTCTGGTCACACAGTGGCCAACCAGACCTTGTGTGAAACCCTCCAGTAGGATATGTGTGCAATGGCCCCCTGTCCCTTAGCCCTATTGAAGTTGATTGGACTAAATGTGTGACTCACTTAAGTCTGATTGGTGTACTGTAAGTGTAGCTAAATCTGGATCCAATACAATGTAGGTTTGGACCGCTATATGCTTAGGCATATAGGGTTTAGGCAACCAGATTCCTCTTACATAAATGTATGATTTTTTGTTTTTTTGGGGGGTCCATATCTGTACTTCTTGAAAAGTTAAGAGCCATTGATGGGGGAAGGTGGGAAGAAAGCTTTATGAATAATTTGTAACCAAATAAAGATCAGGCTGGAATCACGGAAAAAGTTCTGAGATATTAGACAGCAAGGGATAACGACGTGTCCAAATTCACAGCCTTAGCACTTTGTGCTGTACTTAGCTGCTGTATTTCTTAGCAAAATCATATTTCTAGACAAGCCTCTTGATGAGCTGCTTGGCATGGATAGTATGGATCCACCCCAGCCCTGATGGATGAATGAATGTCATGCAGTTCACACATAGCCATTTTGATAATGAAATCCACTTTGATCCCTGCCAGGGTCCAAGTGTTCCATTTAATTAATATTCCATTCTTCCACTTATGTGCTGTGCATTTTCTCTGACTTGTTGTCACAGCTTCATTTCCCTGGGTACAGCTGGAAATTACCTAAGGGACTGTTCTGCTTCAATGTTTTCAAGGCTTGTTCTTCTCCGTCCCAGATGAGATTTTCAAAAATGTGTGATCCTGTGTATCACACTCACTCAGAGTCATCAGTCACCATACTTATGCCCTTTCATAAAAACAGAAATTGCAATAAAAACACATTAAGACCTTAGAATACAGTTTTATGCTACTATTAAAATAAATGCTGCCTTGTAAAAATACAGTCAAACATTTTTAGCTAAAGTCTATCAGAAGAAAATATACCCTCAGTATCCAGCATGTTTTTCCTTAAAAACTGAATTTTGACCAAGCACAAAAGATCTGCTAAAGAAGACCTGGCTCCATGCCACTTTTGGTTTCACTTACAAACACGAATGAAATTATTTTCTGTTGCTTCACTAGGAGAGTTGTTTTGATTAACCTTGTCTCCAGATTGGGAGTCTAGGCAAGTCAGATTTGGCCCACAAGTTTGAAGCATAGCAGCCCTATGATAATCAATTTTGGCTGTTAAATATCAAAGCAGAGTAATCAATATCATATTATCAGTTCAATAGACCCATATAAGACTGAAATTAAAACTGAAAAATCAGCACTTCATGTTTTGTTTCTCATAAATTTCATGAAGCGGGAACTTAGCATCAGGGAAGCTCCCCAGGTCACCATTCTGTTGCATTGTGTTGTAGGAAATAGCATCCTCTGAAGCAGATGGATTAGAGTTGTCTTTTGACAATATGGCTGTTGTCCCACATAGTTGCAATCACACTAAAGTCTATCCTATATTTTGGCATTATTCTTCTCTGGAAAGTTTAGCAAAGTTCAGTTTAGGTTTCCACTGCATTAGATTTGCATACAGTGGGGGAACAGGGCTATCACACTTAACAGTCACTTCTGAATGTAAAATTTGTAATGGATACTATTGGGATTATAGGCATTGTAATATATCTAGAAGGTTACACTTCGGGAAAAGCTAAGTGATGGATTGAAGCTCTTCAGAATCAGTCTCTCTAGTATTCATGGACGTTCTCTCAAGCTCAATCCTGTTTTGGAAAGTGAGCCAAGCTGAGAGGAAGACCATGAACACTAATGGGATTAAGGCTTTGCAACCAGCAAAGGCTTCTGCGATGACATGGAAGAAGAATGCTGCTTATGACGAACTTGCATGGGACTTCATTCCTGGTAATCACTGCACAACCTTTTTCCATGTTATGTGTGGCAGCCCTAACAAAGGCTGCAGCATGTGCTGCAGGAGAGGGATGCTGTTTGTGTAGTGCTCATGTGTGGCACATGGAAAGCACTGTGTGAATGCTGGCGCACTATCCAGGAACTTGGACCCATGGCCACATCAAAGTGGACCAAAGTCTGGGGAGACAAGTCTAGGGAATCCTACTGATTCCTGCTCCCAGGACAGATTCCACACACATCCCTAGAAAGACTGTTATAGGGTGTGTGCACATCAACTCTAAGTAGGCCTGAACAAATGGGAGACCATTTGACTACATAGATAAAGAACAAAGCCATTTTGTTGATGGGCAGTTTATCAATTGAAAACCATGCCACCCTACGTTTTGGTCATTCCTTCCCTCAGATCTCCACCACTTACCTATGAGAAAGGTTTATTAAAGATGACTTTGAAGAGGTGCATGAGAAGCGGAGTGCCATAGTTTAATTAGGCAGCTGAGAGATGCACTGTTCTTTGCTTCCTGCATTTAGAAAACAGAAAGATCTATGTAGTATTTAAATGTGCTTTGGACCATGGAGAAGGGTATACGCTATAAATCTTCTTTTAAAAATCAATTACATAAAATAAGCATTTACATCTCATAGCAGAAAGGAATTGTGTTCCTTAAAATATGTTGACAGGCCAGCCAATTTGATCTGAAAATTCTTCACTGTCATTTTACAGAAAACTTTGACTATCTCAGTTAAGTGATGTTTAACTAGATTTTGGGGCCAAATTTTTTTAATATTCTCTGATAATAGGAAAGCAAAAAAAAATGGGGATGGAAAGAGAAAGGAAGGAAACCTATTGACAGTACATGCATTGTTGAAAAATATGCATAAAATGCATAGTTCTGAAAAATGCACATAAATATGCTTAAATCTATGGCAGAAGAATAAATACATTTCAAATATGTACACAACTGATCGTACATTTGGAAAATCTGCACAAAAATATGCATGCATTTTCATACACCCCCCTTCCCCCCACCACATGCCTGTAATTCTATTATGGACTCAATGGAATGAGCTTTGAGATGAGATTCAGAGAACTGTGGAGAGCTTACTTTTGCTGATTGGAAATGCAGCAGCATGTGTCACGGCAGCAAAGTGATGCATGCCCCATGCAATACTTTTCTGAGGACACAGCCTGAGCTGATTTCCTATCTGTTGACTCTCGCTCAGTTAGGGGACTTTCTCAACAACACTGCCTGTGATGTGCTGGAACAGGGCAATAAATTAAGACAGGCAGAAAGCCTAGATTAGCAACAAGCAGGAATTGCCATTGCCATTGCCAGGAAGCTGCCTCAGGAGGATAGGAATGGCCTGGAGACTCAAGAGGAATGTTGGAGAACCTGCCACCACACACCAGAATAAGTCTGGCCTTGTTCAAGTATGTCAGAAACCTTGCTTCAGTATAAATAGCAATTCTGAAAGATAGGTCAATAGGGATAATATAGGATCAAAGGTAGAGAGAATACAGGGATTAGCTATGGTTACCTGTGGATTCACCATGACTGAGGCAAGGGACAGGCACCATGACCGAGGCATGACCTCATTCTCCGAATGAGGAGAATGCACTGATGAAGAATACAGTAATTAATACTGTATATGCTTATGATATGAGATGCTGGTTTAATGCACAATTGATTAGAGACAGATGACCCTGGATGCTTCATCATAAATAAATAAATAAATAAATAAATAAATAAATAAATATTATATTATATTATATTTTAGTGATGTTTAGGCACTCCATTTCTAAATATTCATAATAAAAATATTTGCATCAAAAATTCACTGGAAAGTCTTGCTGAAATCTGCTCATCCCACTTCCAAGCCCTCCCCAGAAAATGAATCATCTGCCAAAAGCCAGACTATTTAAAAGCTTCTGAAAGATTTCCTGCTTTTGTCTTTGGGAAGTCTCCATTTCCATGACCATTTAGTGAGAAGAGTAGCCACCAAGAACAGCTTTCTGCATGGGAACTGTACACCAGCTTTCCCCAGCCTGATCTCTGTCAAAAGTTCTGGCTTTTTCAGAGTTTCCAACCATTGCCCTTGCTAGCTAGGCTAACAGAAGATGAAATCTAAAACACCTGGAGAGCTCTAGGTCAAAGAAAACTGCAGTACACCAGTAGCACTGTCAATTCTTATTCAGATCCTACGGTGCGATGAAGCTGAAGCCTTCTCTGAAAATAATATTCCTATTTAGCAAGCCCATGTGAGGACTAAAGTGGGTGAGTGGGGGTAAGGTGACCTGTTTATCATCTATCCTGGACAATGGCTCATGTAACAAGGAACAACAGGGATGGGTGAAAGGGTCTGAAACACCCCAACAAATACCAGAGCTACCAGCCTGAAGTTGGTTCAGAAACCTAGAAAGTGATTCTGCAGCTACAGCACTGGCAAGTTACCCTAGCACTGGCAGGAATTTATGGTAAGACCTGGAAATCTTTCTGGTGCAGTATCTGGCTATTAAAAGATCAAGTGGTCTTTTTCTGTAGACTTTGACTTCTCTTCAGATATGAAGGTTGGAGAAACATAGAAACAGAGTGAAGGGTCTCCTGGGCCATCTAAGAACTGTTTCTTGCGGTCTTCCTGTTCACTTGAGAAGTCTGAGGTTTACTTCTCAGAGTCAGGGCAGAGTTATGGTTTCCATGGATAGGATAATAATTCCAAGACAGTGGGCCCCAGTTTAGAAGGACTGTACTGTACTTCTGGTGGTTATATGGAGTCACTGTAGTTGGAGGTTTTAGACTCTACAAGTGCCTGGTCTTGGGCCATGATACACAATGGGTACACATATAAGCCCTGCCTTAAATATCCCTGTGCATGTATAGCCCATTCTGTTCCTGAACATGCCAGTTTTTAGCAACAAGGTTTGAAGGGAACTTCTTGCAGATTTGGCATGAATAGAAGCCTAGTAAATCATGTTAAATGAACACGAGTAGGAGTCCCCTCAGACCTTACTGCAGCAAGGTCAGGAACATGGAGGACAAGGGCACACATGTCATGGGAGAGCATAGTATGCATCCCCTGACCCACCACCTCTTTAACCCTCAAATGTGTTGGCTGAATGCACAGTCCGAGTCTCTCAGGCCAAAGGCATACGAGTAATTTCCCATTTTGCCTCCCTCTCAGAGCCTTTTTTGTTCAATAACTCTAACAGTTTAATATGCATATAAGCCTGTCAGCATCCTTCTCCTCCCAGAAGCCCTCTGGGTTAATTAGCATACTTGAAGAGCCACCTTCGAAGCTCCCTCTTGCCAACTGTATCTTCTGCTCTCTAACTTCCTTGCTAGTTCAGCATTTTGAAAGGAGGGGGGTGTTTTTTTCCAATCCAATCATCCTGCTCAGTTGGGTAATTATCTTCCTCCCTAGCATGGACACTTGGCCTGTTTCCATAAAGGGACAGTTCCCTCTTCAAAGAAAGGGCAGTCTCTAACAAAGTCTTCGGCACCGTTTGCCTCCGTGAGCCATTTACATCATCATAATCAAGAAACAACAGCAGCTTTTTAACATCCAGCAAGTGCCATACAGAGATCCTGTTTGCTTTCCAGCTAGCAGGGAGTAAGGTGTGATGAGATTGTATCAAGCATTTGGAGGAGCATTAGGAGGCATGTTGAAAGTGCTATTACACTCTTGGGCCAGACCCAAGTAATGTTATTCCAATGGCTACCTGGGACACCATGGCATTGGAAGAGAGAGGCAGGGCTTGGAGGAGACGCATCTCCACACCAGCTGTTAGAAGGCTGAATTGATTTCCCTTTTTAATGCTGGAGAAACTACCTTTGTGTCCTCCTTCAGAACATAGGGGCACTGGAGTTCTATTTGCACTGCAGTACAGCTGTAACAGAGAAGCTACTTACAGTGCAGTTTTGGCTTGTGGCATCAATAGGACCTGGAGGCATCAGTGATATCCTAAACCATGCAATAACCCTGGACGTGTCCAAGACTTTGGCGTGATTCAGAAACATGGCTGAAGTCCCATATACGGGACCAGATGGAGCGATGCTTTAAGTGGGTCCCCTGACACAGTGCTTCTAAAAGTGCAGATGGGGGTCTGAGGCTTATTAATAAAGCTTTGGAAGGATATCTTGTCTGGCAAAATGGTTTAGTTTCATTACTGAACAAGCTCAGCAGGTCTGTCCTCCCTCCCCATCATGCACTGTAGCTGGTTATTTGAAAATCTGCTGCTTCTGTTTGCTGAATTCAGAGACTCTAGAGAGGAATTTGTCCTTGGAATGGATTGCATTTAATGATGTCCACAACTGCAGCAAAGAGTCAATTTGTATAATTTGAATTGTAATTGAAATTTATGTAATTTCAAATTACATGGGCAGCAGTGGTAGAACTCCCAGTCCACAGGCCTGCTGTTTGGCACTCTGATGTCATTCCCACATAGTGTTCTGTACAAATGCAATCAAAAGGGAAGAGCGAAGGCATGCAGGCTTTCATTGGGTAGTGCTACCATTTCATCAGCAAAACTAACATGGAGGCCGATGATGCTAATGTGAACACATTTGAGTGATATGTTGGCTTAAAAGTAACTAGTGAAGGGCAAGAATGTTGCTCCATTGAGGATTGCCTTCTTCTGTTTTAATGAATTTACCCAACCTGGACCTTCGGGAAACAAACATGAAAATGGTTGCAATTTTATGATGAAAATCCATACTTTTCAGAGTCTGTGATGCATTCCACAAAAAAAGTGTCTAATGATAAGGATTACATGGGAATTTTACTTTTGCTTATAAAACATGTGAGCATATCATGTCCCAAACTCCTAACAAGGGCATGTATCCACTGAATATGTGTGTAAATTGCTAAATGTGTTCATGTTTGATTTGCATCACTTTTCCTGTTCTATGTGAAAAGTTACAAATTTGGGAAATTTGTGATTTAGCCACTCTTAGTCTAAAGAACAAATTTGCCTGGGTTTCATGTGGTGTTGCTGCTTGATTTGTGTGTTTTTTTCTCATTCATGAAGAGCAAGCAGCAATTGCAAACAGAAACTAGAATCAGGCACAGTATTAGGAAGTAGTAAGCCAGTATTTTGAAAATGCTCAATTATTTGGACTGATTAATTGTAGAACCATTTTTTAAAACCTATATAACCTATATATATCTATCTTCCTTTTGGTAAGGATATAAGAAAGTGTCCCACCTGATTTTAAATAATCAGTTTGAAACAGTTTAAATTTTAAACTGGAAAAAATTTCAATTTTTGGCATAAATCATGGAATATAATTACTGGTACTTTAATTTTGTTCCATAAATCTGGAAAACATAGGTGAAATTCCACTGGAGCCTGAATAGCAAAGCAATGCACTTCAAATTATCAAGTCTGCCTGAATTATAAAATAAACTGTGGGTTTCAGTTTACAAAATTAAATAAGACATGTGTGGATCTTCTTCTTTGGCCATAATTGCCAAAATTGAAAAAATAATAATAATGCAAAATACATGAGGACTGACAATCTGTCTTTTAATCTGGTCTTAGTTGTATCAATGTCTGTCTTTTACAAAAGATCAAAAACTTCCTCTAAAAGACCACACTATGTTTTGAATTGAATTTGTATGTGTGTGTTTTCTTTCGAACAGTAACAAATGCTGGTTTTTCAGCATCATGAAGAACTTTTGAGTGTTCTGCAAACAAGTGTTTCGGAATCAGTGTATCAATTGTGACCCTAACAATCTGGTTCAGTGGTATGTGGTGGTGATCTTCTATGTTCGGCTTCTGTCCTAATGCTGCAATAATTAACATATGACATCTGTTCTAAGAAAACATAAAGCAATGTCTTTTAGGACCTGGTAAATAAGGAGCAGATCGTAGCAGTGATGATAGGAGTAATGGAATGCTATTGTGGGTGATGAAAGACATTTGAAATCCTTTATGAACCTACCTTGATTCTAGGAACTAGAAGTTCTACTTTAGTTCATATTCAAAGAATATTCATTTAAAGTCAAAGCCCAGTGTATCTATGGGAACTGTACTTGTGACAGCACTGAAATGAGAGGCTCATAGTGATGTGCTTGAGTCACCTTCCCCATGAGCTGCAAAGCTCTGAGCCCCACCAGGTCTCATCCCCACCTCCATGTAAGCCACTAGAAATGGAACTACAGAAAGTTCCCCCACCTCCAGATCACCATCATTCTACTCAATAGAGCAAAGCAGATCCAAAACATAACTAGTCCAGTGAGGGTACCATACCAATTGGTATACAGCCATGGTTGCCATGGACACCACAAAACTCTAAGCCACACCTGATAAAGCAGCCCAAGCATGCAAGCACTCCTTTCGAGCACAACCCAGGTTGATGCCAGGACCACTGAGATCACCCCAGCAAGCCTAGAAGGAGAGGCTGTTGGGCAAACTTAGCTTCTGAATTCCAGTTCTGTCCCTACCCTTTCCCTTCAGATACACATGGAGACCTAGAAGACTGTGGAATAAGCACTGGGGTGGCGGGGAGACAGAGGCAGGATTGGCCACCACAGCAGCCACCCTTGCCCCCATCCCAGGTGTTGCCTGATGCTACATGTAGAACCAAGATACATGAAGCAAAAAGAGAAGCATTCATTTTTATTTATAGTGATTCTAGCCCACCTTGCTAGACCAATCAAGCCAGTTTCAAAAGGTCCGAAATATAACAATGCCATAATCAGATAAAAACACAACCAGCCTGTTTTTTAAAGCATTAAACCATCTATTTACTTCACCAAACCCATCTATACAATTATATCTATTGGAATTAAAGTGAGGTCAGGTTATCATTGCTGACAGAGAGGCATGCTGCCTTGAAACTTGATTGGCCAGACAAAACTGCCTTTGGGTGGGCTAGAACTAATCAGGTTGATGGATGGATGGACAGATGGATGGATGGATGGATGGATGAGACATGTCAGCAGCAGACAGTAGCAATGTCTTTCTTCAGCTGTGGCACCAAAAAGATGCAACACTGAAGGGAAAGAGGAAAATTAAGAAGTGGCTGTGGTATTAGAGAAGTAGACAGAGGAACAATAGCGCTCGCGCGCGCGTTCTCTCTCTCTCTCTCTCTCTCTCTCTCTCTCTCTCTCTCTCTCTCTCTGACACTTGTTTCCCCCCATAGCCCAAGGACTCTCTCAGTGGCTCACAAAAACAATGGCATGTAGAATAAAATCAGCATTTTAATCATCATCATCATCATCCAATATCATAATGCTCTTTGGGGCTGCATTCTAAGGGGTAGGACCAAATGCAAAAAGGCCAGATCCCCAATTTAGCTTAAAGTTTTCCTTCCAGTAATTAAGCCTCAAGAGAGGCATTTCAGCCTTTCAGAATGGGAATAAAAACAGCACAAAACCCAGGAAACTACCAAATGATCAGTGGTTTGGGGACAGCAGCTGAAACAGAGTAAGGGATGCATGACTTTGGAGGAACCAAGTCAGGCTGAATTGACTCCTGGAGCTTAGGTTCTGCACCTCTGTTGTAAGGCCTGCAGAACCTCACATTGACAGCCATAAAACATGAACAGTATGTCCAGCTTTGGAGCCCAGTCTTCGAACTCTCCACTGCATTGTAGGAATCAAGGAAGTATTTGGATGTGTCATAGTCTCTTCCCTACTGTCCTCCTCTGTCTGTGAGAAAAGGCTGGTAGTGTCATTCAATTGCACAAGAAATTGGAAAAGCTCACTGGAGAAATAAGTTCCACATCACCCTGATTTACTGCAAACTACCAAGGCCCAATTGTAGACTCTTAAACTCACTTCATATTATTCTTATTTATATTTAATATCTAATACTTTGGCTGTCATTCTTTAATCAAGATTTCTTTAAGCTTGTCTAAGATGCTTGGGAAAACCCTGGGTAAATATTGTTATTAGTTAAGTAATAAGACACAACAGGGTGTGAAATATTACCCTATAACTCATGCCTGCTTTGCAGGCTGGAGGCCAACAAATGGCTTTACACTTTTTTTGTACTTAAATCACATTAAAGAGACAACAGCAAAATATCTATGCCTGTTGAAACACAAATGTTATGAGAGGGGGAAGGAGTTATTTCATAAGGAACTCTGTCAATGCTGTATTTCTAAACACAGTCAGTTTTGTAAAACTTAAACTAGGTATCTGTTACAATCCCTTGAACACGGCCAATCAAAAGAGTATGTCTCAATGGAATCTCTGATTTGTATCTGTTTCAGCCTTCCTTAGAAATACTAGCACTAGATTTGGTATTAGAAAGGAAGTGTCTCTTTAGTTCTGAAGCTTCAGTTCTCCTCTGTGTCAAACTTTAAAGCTTGAGAACTGATTTTAAGGGCTGATTTTGTACAAGTACTGTGTGAAAGCTATCAAGAGCAGCAAGGAAAAGTCCCTCACCTTCCCCAGCATAGACAGACAGACAGACAGACACACGCACATGTATGCACAAGCTCTCTCTTCCCACACTTAAATAGCCTCCCAAAATAGCCTTCCCAATTTAATTTTGAGCTTCAGTGCAGCCCTAGTTCTAACACATGCAGCTACTCTTGATGAGTGAGCAGGCCTTTTGGGCGGGGAGCAATGGGAAGAATTGCCCCAGCTCCATACATGAAAGGGACCACAATAACACTGACAAGCCTTATTGTGTTCCAGTGTTTCAAATGACTGACTGGATCCTTTTCTTCCCAAGGCAGTAACAATAGTCAGTGAGAATGTAACCTCAGAACCTGAACTAATCTCAGTACTTCGGGTTTGCAGAGCACTCGATTTACTGGCTCACTGACATCAGTTGAATGACCTGCTCTTTTTGTCCTATTATTTGACCTGCACATTTAATCAACACATGACCTATTATTTATTCTTTCCTCCTCTTCACAAACCTTCAGGCAGGCCAGTAGCTTCCTTAATAGCTCAACCGAAAGGCAAGCTAATAGAGAAATCATCACAGCCAATGGCAGGTTCATCACAGGCTTTAACTTTGCACTTGATGTTTATATTAGTTGATAAAACATCAAGTTTTATATAAAACAAGCATATAGATAGAAAGATGCAATCAATCAATGTTCAAGTCATAATTTCTGACATATGGTTTTTGAAAAGATCATATACATGTCTAAGGTGGTGTGTTTTGTTAAAGAAAAATAAAATACATCAACATAGTATCCCTTATGAAGGGAAAAGCAATCTCAGATTAGCATTCAGCCTCTAGCCCCTTCAGTGTCACTAAAAGGGCCTACCAGTGATGAGTCCTTTGGCAGATGACACAAAATCAGGCCCATCATCCCAGACTGCAGGACTCAGAATAATGTTCTTGAGTTACAGGAAGCCAAGTTCTGGCTAGACGTCAGGAAAAAATTACGGAGTATTAAAGCTATAGGACAATGGGACCAATGACCTAGGGCGGTCATGGACTATTCTACACTGCTGGCATTCAAAATGCAGCTGGACAGCCATCTGCTTTTTGTTGCTACATGCCATCAAATCATCTCTGACTTATGGTTCCTGTGAACAATGTCCTGTCCTTGACAGCCTTCTCAAGGCTCTGGTTTCCAATATTGAATCCATCTATCTCATATTTGGTTCTCCTCCTCTTCTCCTGCATTTAACTTTCTCTAGCATTATTGTCTTGTCCAGTGGGTCTTGCCATCTCATGACGGGCCCCAAACACATATGCTTCAGTTTCATTTTTTTCCCAAGGGAAATTCGGCCTTGATCTGATCTAGAAACAATTTGTTCATCTTTCTTTTGGTTCAGGGTATTTGCAAAGCTCTTCTCCAGCACTGTGTTTTGAATGTATCTTTTTTCTTCTGCCAACTTTCTTCACTGTCCAGCTTTCATACCCAAACATAGTGGTCAGGAATGCAATAGTGTGGATGAACATCATTATATTTTATTTTTTTCCAGTTCCTTCATTGCTGCCATTACAAGTCTCCATGTTCTGCTTTTTTTTTACTGCAGTCTCTCTTTCAGTTGATTACTGAGCCAAGATATTTAAAATCTTTCACGATTTCATTTTTTTTCCTTGTTGACATCAGCATTGTGTGAGTCTTTGGTAGTCATGATTTTTCTTTTCTTTATGTTCAGGTGCAGCAATGAATTGAAATGACACCTGATAAAAGTGAAAGGAAAAAGTTGGACGAATCCAGTCCCTGCAGGTTAGAGTACTTTACTGGTACTCTGTCTAACCTGGATGCACTATTCCATTCAACTTTCAGAGCAACTTTCACTTAACTTTCTGATATTGCACTCTTCCTCGTAAGATTCTTCTTTGAAGGAGACTGCCATCCTTTCCTCTCTTGTACACAGTTATTCCATATATTGTCTCCACTATCTCTTCATTTTATCCCAGTCAGAAAATACGTTCCTCTTTTGTTATTTCAGTGTTCCTGATCTTGTTCTGAATTTCCCTTTGATTGCTTGAAACTTTCGGGAGAACTCTCTTGTTTTCCCTCTTTTATCTTCTATTTTCTTGCATCATCTATTGTAACAATTCTTTCTCTGTGTGTGATAGTCACAAAACATGCATTTAGGATTTGGGCTCTATTTCTGTCACTTTTTGCTTTTACTCCTTGCCTTTCCTTAGCAATTATGAGTATTTCTTCTGTTATCCATCTAGTCTTTCTCTGAGTTTTTTTGTTTTATTTACTTTTTTCACCAGAGGAATTGTTCTCTGGCATGTTTCCCTAATAATATTTCTGTTTTCAGTCCACAACTATTCTGCTTCATGGTTAACTGACTTCACTTATGCTAATCTAATGATTTAGTGGATTATTAATTTCTCAGGAATGTTACTTAAGTTGGATTTTGAGACTATGCATCTGTTACTGATCTTTTTCAGCTTCACTCTGATTTTTAAAAATATTAACAGTACATGGTGACCAGCATGTCCACTCCTGTTCTGATTTTGTCAGTGCAAATGCATTTTCTCCACCTTCCTCTTACTATTACACAGTATATTTTATTTGTATTGGCCGTTTCATGATGTCCATGTATACAGTTATCTCCTCAGTTGCCTAAGGTATGCATTTGCAATTCACAGATTGTGTTGGTGTCTCAAAATTCTCTGAGTCACTCTCCTGCCTCATTTCTGTCTCTAGGCTAAATTCTCCCAAAACCTTTGATTCTGCTATTCCTCTTTTGTGTTCCAGTAACCTAAGATTATCAGTATATCTTGTTTTGATGTATTATCAATTTCCTCTTGGATGCCTACAAAAATCTTCTCGATTTCTTCTTCAACATCTGTTGTTGGATTGTAGACTTTAATTATGGTCACATTGACAGGTTTTGGGAGAATTCTGATTGGTCTGGTATGGATTTTTCATGTTCCAAGTTCCAGCTGCATGTGCCACCAGACATTTCTTTTGCCTTTGGTCTTTAATCTAGCTGCATCATTAGCAGCAGAGCTATTTGTATTTGTCTTTTGCTCTTCCCCAGTAGCTGGTTGAGTATCTTCTGACCTGGGAGTTTCATCTTCTTGAATGAAACTATCTCTTGTTTCATTTTGGATTATCATCATAGGATTTTCAAGGAAGGAGATATTCAGAAGTGATTTACCATTGCCTTCTTCTGCACAGTCATAGTCGATGTTAGCATGATTGTTGCTGCCACTGACTGTGAAAGATCCTCCACCAGAGTTGCCTTCAACTACTCCTGCCTCCCAGTAGTTGCTCTTCCAGAGTTTCACCAGCCCCATCAGCACTAGAGGTATCCATGCTCTTCTGACTGTTACTCATTAAGAGGATGGATGCATCTTAGTCTGGTGTTTCAGCATTGACTATTCACTTTGGGTGACCCTGCTAGGAGATCAGGCTAGTGAAAGAGTCTGGTCTCTTGGCAGAAGTGTTCTTGGCTTCTCTAATGCTTTCAAACCCCACACCACATTAAGCTGTGCATCCAAGAGGGGGGCAGCCATCTGTTAGGGTTGCCTTAAGTCGGAGTCCTGCATAATGGCCTTCTTGGCCTCTTCCAACTGTACTATCCTATGATTCTGTCTCATATGGGCTAAGAGGCTTTAATATGAACTCATAGAACGCTGTAGTTCGGAAGTGTTTTTGGGAAGTCTCCATGCAACTTATAGGAATGTTTCCCTGGCTTTTCAAATCAATGCAGTGTTGAGATTCTGCACCAAGTTTGGTAATCTGTTCTCATATTTCATGTTATCTGTGAATCTCTATCATTCACAAGACTAGAGATCACCTTCCATTCTTCTTTTTTATCTGTTCCAGGATGTCCGGAGGAGGATGAATCTCCCCTGTTGTCTAAAAAAAGGGGGGCTTGCTGATTGCCATCATAAGAAGGGGGAAATTGATAGCTGTGGCTTATCATGCCTGAGATGACTCCTGGAGTGGTATCATGGCTCATGTTTGTATTGGCTGCAGCTTAGCACTGAGATATATCAATATTCCTGATGACAATAAATACAGCTATTAGGACAAGTCTAGGGCTTATCTTAATTGGCTAACAGATGAGCAGGCGTATGGCACTGTTGAATCCATCAGCATTAATTGGGCAGAGGTAGGTTTGATCAATACTGACACTTGAGTACATGGGTAGTCACTGGAAAATATTAATTTACAATCATGACCATCACCTCCTCACGAGGCAGAATTGCATTAACCCTAATTGCTTCAACAGCAATGTGCTGTACCGCACTGTGTCACTCAGAGCCCTCTTCAGACCAGTCTTGTTAGTGAGCTTCACAGTGAAGGAAACTTAATGGCTCCGATGCCTCTGCTATGGACCACCCAATAATCCTTAGAACAGCAGTGGGTTCATGGCTGTGAAACATCATTGCATATAGGCTAGCCTCTCTGTTCACATGCATCTCATGTGTCGTTTTAGTAGCATATCACTCAGACTGCCAACCTGAAGTTCTCGCTTCTGTGTCATATTTTAAAATTTGACAATGTTTCATGCTTGTGAGCATGTGATATAATGCACCAGCTCTGAAATGTTTGAAGTGGATGCCAGTGAGCTACTAGACCCAATTCAAGGCAGTAATACAATGGAGAAAGTCTTAAAAGACTCAGGATCCCGTACTTGAAAGACTGATGGACCCAGGATGTGAGGTCAGCTAGGAAGGGTTTGTTCATGTTGCTGAGGAGGAATGTGACCTGTGAGGCTTCCAGGATCAGAGCCTTGTCAGTCCTGGCATTTTGATGATGAAGCATGCTTTCAGTATAGATTTGGCTGCCCACTGTGTTGCTACTTAAGCATCTGTGTATGCTCCTCAAAAATCCTTAACATACTTAAATTTGGAAATCAAATGGTAGTGCCACTCGTGTCTCAAAAGTGATAAAACAAGCTACTTTGTATATCGGACACTCTGCAGCAGCTCCAGACATCATTCATGCTTTCTTCTTTGTCTTTTTTACTTTCCCCCACTTTTGTCACCAACAGAGGCCCAAAGGAGATCTGTGGGGGGACTGATGGAACTTGAAAAGTTGTCCATCTCTGTTGCAGTAGGTAGTGGTGATCAAGGGATCTATCCTCTAGAGGTGACGAGGGGAAAGTGGATAGCACAGCATACCTCAGCAAGTATTTTACTCTTTCTCTCCCAATTGTAACAGCCTTAGAATGCAGATTACCTGGGAGCCCTTTTTCTATCAAACAACCCCACACATCTTAGAACTTCATGTTACTAAGGCATATGTGGGTATGACTGGTCATAGAGGACCACCTCCACCTTAGTGGGTACTGATTTTATAGAAAAGTCCCAAATGATCCTAGGTGCACAGAGAGGTCAGCATTCAATACTTTTCTTTAGCTTAGACCCAGGGTCATTCCTGGTGCCAACGAGTTTCCTAGCTATCTTCTCTAATGAGAATAAGAAAAGGTGGGGGGAAGCTGTTTGCTGTTTTCTTTATCATCTTATTAGCTCAGGTCTGTTATATTGTTTTCACATCCAATTAGATGCTTCCCTAGACTCCATCCCACTAGGTCTGTGACTGGCTAGACTTCTGTGCTTTTATTGTTTTTGTTTTAAATCATGTTTTTAATTGATTTTATGTCGAGATCCCTTTTTAACAAAAGGTATCGCATTGAGCCAGAGATGATAAAATGTTAACAAACATCAACAACATTAACAAAGAGGCCCCATCTCAAAGGAGTAAATAATTGAAGATAAGAAAAGAAATAGCAATGTAAATTGATCATTAATGTTAATATTCCATTAGCAGATAATAATTCCCAATTCTCTTTAAATTTACTTTCTGGCTGCTTCATTTCTCTCACTGGTCACAAAAATTGTCAGATGTTATCAGAGTATATTCCAAATCCTTCTATGCTGGGTCAGGTTATCTATTTGCAGCCAAATAATAGCTTGCTTAGTCAGAAATTAAGTCACGTTTACTTCCAAATAAGCATGCATAGGATAATTGTGTGGCCTTAATATTTGCCCTGCCTTCCAGTTAGCTTCCCTTGTCCTGTCCTGAGCTGACCATCAAGGAAAAAGTGGACAGACCTGCCAGGGACACACCAAGGAGGCTGAGCTCCTGGCAAACTAAAGCCCTTGGGAAATATAAGCAGCCCCATTGTGTGACCACAGATCACTATCAGTAAGCTGTCCTAGCAGTGGTGCTCCTAAAAGCAGGTCAGTGTCACCAATTTCTATGCATAGTTGACTTATTAGCCCAATACTTGTACTGTATGAGGATTGTACTCTGTTGTCCACCATGGATAAGAGAGAGGGATTAAGACCTAGAACTGTTGGATGCCTGGGGTGGCCAGTGACTGGTAATGAGATTTCCTGTGGAGACAAGTTTTTTTTCATATTCCACATGAGAAATAAAAGTAGTTCTTTTCTGTGTTGATGATAGTTGACAAGCTTCAACTAGTGGGCAGAATATGAATATAATTAAAGACGACGACAATGACAACAAAGAAGAAATGGGCTACTTAAAAGCCACAAGCTACAACCTATTGTTGACTTAGGTTGATTGTGTCT
Organism: Varanus komodoensis; assembly: GCF_004798865.1. Classification (NCBI taxonomy): domain Eukaryota; kingdom Metazoa; phylum Chordata; class Lepidosauria; order Squamata; family Varanidae; genus Varanus; species Varanus komodoensis. Next base: position 40,843,203 of record NW_025335941.1, read on the forward strand.
CACCAGTTATGTGGCTGGTCTATGTGAGGTCCTGAACAGCTGAAGGTAAATCTGTGCTATGAGTGGTGTTGACAGTGTAGGGAAAGTTTTGGTGTGCTAAGGCTGTGCCAGCAAAATTATGAGACAATGAAGTAGTGCTGTTCTCTGAGCAACTGGGAGAAGGGAAATATGGCAAGAGGAAGGGATCAGAGCATCAGAATAAAATGGGCAATGATATTCACTTCTTAATCACCATTCCCGTCTGCCCAGTCCTGCTCTTCTAGCTCTCACATATGTGGAAGCTTATCCATTGAGCTCACCTGCCTTATGGCACTGATATTCAGCCCCAGTTAATCTGCAATAAGACTGCATTCATCCACAATTAAATTGATCTGGCGTGTATTACTGGGACTAGAGTGGTCTGGGCTAACATGGCTCAGCTCTGCCCACCTGCCTCGGCTGGAGTGCCTTGGGGGTGGGAGTGGGGAGCTTCTGCGATTCATAAGCTTCTGTTTCTCTCTCACCAGATCTTCCTTGGAGCAGGAGTCAAGCAGGTTGGCCAGGCAGGGCTGCTCCAAATGGGGCAGCACTATTCAGCTGATAGAGCTGACCTCCACTCCTGCTTGAGAGTAAGCTTCTCATGCTTGAGGGGGAATCTACTCTGCAGGGCTGCCTTGTTGTCAAGGCACATGGCCTGTCCCCCGGCTTCTGCCTCTATGGCTTGCTCCCACTCTGTCAGGCTGCCCCAGGAACAGAGCAACAGCATCAAGTGGATCAGGAACCATCACCTCTTGAAGCAGGAGATGGGGTTGCCCAACCATCCCCCCACTTTCCTCCCCACTGTGCTCCAAGACATGAGTAGAGATACTTTGCCAGCCATAGCATTGTTGTAAGCCGCCCAGAGGCTTCGGCGAATGGGGTGGCATAAAAATGTTTTAATAAATAAATATAAATAAATAGCAAGCCAACATTTGTGCATAATAAAGGCTTTCAAAGAGATGGACCTCATTCCCCCCTGCAGTGTCTCCTGGGATGAGTGGGAAGTGAGGTAGGTGGGGAAGCAAAGCAGCTATGCTGAGCCTGGTCATCTGTTGGGCTCCTTATGGGTGCTTGGCACTTTAGAGTAACTATCATGGTAAATCACCATGATTACATGTTCCATTACATGTGAACCTGCCTGTTGTGTTGTACGAACCCAGTCATTGAGGTGTTTTCAGTACTTCCTGAAAATGTCTATATTATCATACTTCTAACATATTTTTGTAACTCTTTATCTGTTTTTAAATCATTCAGCACTCTGAATCTGCTTAGATGTGATGTTGATGATCATCACCGTCATTATCATGTGCATATACACGATGCATCAGCCAAGTTTTGCAATAAATTACATGAGGCATAACTTTGCACATCCAATTTACTGCAACAGCATGCCTTGATAACCTCTAAGACTGACCACTGTAAGAAGTCCTCCTTGAGAGTGTCCTTGAAGATGACTTGTAAGTGGCAGGGTGTACATAAAGATTCTGTCTCTCTCCAAGTTTGCATTCCACTAGTACTATGGTGGCCGCCAGGGCCAGTTCAATAAGCCTCCCAGCATCTATTCTAGAAGATAAGCATTCCTGAAATGTCCCTACTTTCACCCCACTGCATAGTTTGCTTTCTCAGTAAGCATTTTGGGGCAGTGATATCCCACAGCTGATAACTGGAAGGAATGGGTGTGGCAACAGCAGATTCGCCAGCCATTCTTCCTGAGGTGTCTTGCCATTCCCTTTGTTGGAAGACAGACCTGAGAACATTTTCTGTGTCCACTAAACTACTCAGCTGCTTTAAAGTGCAGTAGGAATGCTTTCTTGTCATCACTGTTGAAGTAACATTTGACTGTCAGATCAAAAGGTTTCTTTGTGTAGGATGGGGCATGGTGCCAACATGTCCTTTCTCTCAGGAAGCAGAATAGCTTGGCTCAACCCTTGGTCTGATCTTACGTGGATCTTCTTATGTTTAAGCTTCTAGAGACCCTGCCATGGAGTGAAGAGCTGAGCCTGGGAGAATCCCAATAGAAAATCACCCTAAGCAAAAATTTTGTTGTTGTTGTTGTTAGTCGTAAAGTCATGTCCGACTCATCACAATCCCATGGACAACCTTCTTCCAGGCCTTCTTGTCTTCCACTATCCCCCGGAGTCCAGTGAAGCTCACACCAACTACTTCAGTGACTCCATCTAGCCACCTCATCCTCTGTCTCCTTCTTCTTTTGCCGTCAATTGTTCCCAGCATTAGGCTCTTCTCCAGGGAGTCCTTCTTTTTCATTAGGTGGCCAAAGTATTTGAGTTCTAAAGAGCAGTCAGGATTGATCTCTAGGACTAACTGGTTTGATCGCCTTGCAGTCCAAGGGACTTGCAGGAGTCTTTTCCAGCACCACAATTCATATGCCTCAATTCTTTGGCACTCACCCTTCCTTATGGAAGCAAAATTTAAACGAGCAATAATAGGGACAAAATAGGGGCAGTACTTTCCCTGGGGCATGAGCCAGAGGAACAGGCATTGTCCAGGTAAATAGGAAAAGCTGAGCATGTGGTTTAAGCTGCTGTTTTAATAATCAACTATCTTTGAAGCCAAGGCTTGACATGGCACACATCTTCCCAGCCCAAAGGAGGGAAACTTGCAGCCCTAGGATCTTGTTGGAATATAGTGACCATCACTATTGGCCATTTTCATTGCTGGATGGGGTTGATAGTAGCTGAAATAGAACAACAACTGGAAGTCCCCACAAACTCCCATCATCCTTGCCACTTAAAAATCTTTCAATCTGATTTCTCACACTGAGGAAAACTGGACTGTGTGTGAGGTAAAGCAGGGCCTTTCCTCCCCTGAGGACACAAGACAGTGTCCCTCCCTTTCCTGTCCATTTGAAGTCAGTGTAAGACCTTTTTGTTTGAAAGAGCGTAACGACTAAGCTGAATCTGCTGAAGTGGTTTTATAGGCTTTACTGATGCTGCTGATTTTTTGTTTTGCTTTGTTTTGCTTTGTTTTTGGCTAATACTTTTAGAGCGTGGTTGGTTTTGGTTTTAATTGGATTTTATTTGATGGAATCTGTATTATGGCTTTATAGTCTTATGAAGCTTAAACTGCCTGGAGCATCTGGAAGGGTGGGCTAGAAACCTAGAAAATATCTGCCTACCTATCTATACATTAATCCCTCTTTTTTTCTTGCTTCCACCCCAACCAGCTAACAATGAGACTAATACAAACATAAAGCTTGCAATTTATTAACACACACACACACACACACAACAAATCCTATCCAGAACTTAACATACCATATGAATTCAGTTCACCTAAGAGGTCTTTATACAGGGAAATGTATCAGTCTTCCCAAAGACTGAGAAATGGACCATTGTTTCTTTTTATTGCTCCCTTGCTATTTCCAGCAAATACTTATATTTCCTTTCACTTTCTATTCCTTAGAGGCTAAGCATGTCCTCGTATCAGCTCTTCTACAACTATCCTAACCATATATCTTGCCGTGGTATTTCCTCATTCATCTTGCTTTTCTTTCCCCCCAGCATTTCACCTCTGCTAAGAACCAAAACAATCAAGTCGGAATATGTAAAATCACATGAATAAATCATAGAAACAAAGCAACAGAGAAACAGAGTGAGTCAGAAGGGACATCCCTGGCCATCTAGTCTGACTCCTGGCTCCAGCCAGCTTCACGCATGATGTGCCTACCATGTGCATGTTCAAATCAATACATTTTACAATATCTTCTGTACCCATTTTACAAATGCAAGTTACTCTTTAGCCATTTTCTGACATTTATAAAAAAACAATTTAATACAGCTCACAATTTTACATCTCACAAATACAAATATAAATACAAAGTGTACTTTGACTAAGGATAAGTGACTCAGTCAGTTCCCCTTTGTCCTGCATTTGCAACAGATAGATGAGATTATGGGTGGGTGAGTGGGTGGATAGATGCAGTTCTTTCCATACTGAATATGAAGAACTTTGTGAATATCAGAAAAATCTTATGAAAAATGAGCCAAACTGAAACTCTTAGCAATATGTGCTTGCCAAATTTAATAAAGCAGTGTTCTAACCACTTACCATACAGCAATTAAAGTCAAGGAGCCTGCCAGAATTAAAAATGTGGAAACCCAGATTCACTAGAACAAACATTACTGAATTTATATATAATCCCTCATAATTCTGGAACTGTATGGACAATCCTTTTTATTTCATATTCATTAAAATACCCCTGCAAGCTCTTTCTGTTCTAAAGATAAAGAAATGTGTTAATTTTTGTAATTCTTATCAAAGACGAACTGATATACTATTCTTACCAATCCTTATTTACCATAAATTGATCTGCAGTCTAGCATAATCACAATTTCTCATGTATATTTATGGGAAATGTAATACCTTGGTTCTCAATCAAATCAAAGATAATAAAATGATAACTGTGAAGTCATCTATAAAAGATATATTTAAAAAAACTTGAAAATGCATACAAAAATCCTATTCCTTCCACCATGATCAGACAGTAAAAATTGTACCTATACAGTCTCAAGTAAATAGAACAACAATTTGATTAACCATCCCACATCATCCATTGGTACACTGCTGGATTTAAGAACTTGATGGACACTTTCAGTACTGTTTGATATTAATATTATTTGATATCAATCAAAGGAACTCGGCCTGTATGTGGCAAGAGAGGCCTGAATAGACCCACTAAGCAAGTGCATCATGATGTCAAGCATTTGTGCTCATGGACTCAGCAGCAAGAACTTGCTCAGCCACACTATCTTTAAGTGTATCCTATCAATGGAATGAGAGTACAGTAAGCAGGAGTTAGGCATGCTTATAACTAGACAGGAGGTTACATTTCTCCAAAGGGGTTGCACAGCTACTGATGGTCAAGTGGAGATTCCCTGCCACTGGGTGCAGTAATTCAGAAGAGTCTCATTTTTATTAGTTTTGGCAGATGAGTCCAAACTGATATGGCTGATAATCATCCTGGCTAGAGTATCTTCCCCATTTTTGTTTGACTTTGTGCAAAAATACTAAAATGCTCTGGAGATCAACCCATGTTCCTGGCTTCCTTAAAGGTTTTGGAATAAGACATTATGGGTTTTTCCTGCTTTTTGGCATCTCTGGTACTCATCAGCATGCTCATTCACTTTCACTGAAATCCATTTTGTTGAAATTGTTGTGTTCATGCCACAGACCCTGGGAAAGAACCTGGGGCCTTGACAAACAGACTTCCCAACTCTTTCCTCTTCAGAAGCAATAGCCAAGAGCCACTTTCCAAAGTATCTTTAACTCTACCGTCGATATCCTTCATCAGCAATGACCAGTGGAACCTCTGAAGAAGTATCTTCCAATCCCTTCTTATCTTCTGAGGTGACCTTTTCTTACCAATTGTCAGCTCCATCCCTTCTAGTCATATTCCTATCATGTGTTTGCATCAGTGCTTGATCAAGTACACTCTATTGAGAACCAGCATACATAATTGCAGCCCTTCCTTGGCATATCAATGAAAAGGAATGTAGCCAAATTCTCTCTATATCCCCATCTCCCTTTTCTAATTCAGTGGCCTTTTTTCCTTCTTATGAAACATCTTTAGAAGATTTTTTTGTAATATAGGAATGGTTCATAACAGAGGTCTGGAAGAGTAAGAAAGAAGACTAGGGTTAGCATATGAGATTTATTTAGTCATTTCTTTGTTCATTTGGTTTATATTCCACCCTGTTAGACAGAAAGGTAGTGTGAATGCATTATAATACTTTCCCCTAAGCTCTACCAACACCTTTGTGCAGGATCAGTTGGAGAATTGTTTGTCAGTATGGCTTCTCTTCCGTGCTTTTATGAGCTATCCATGGTACTGAGCTCATCCACAAAATAGCTTTACAATGGAGCACCATGGATTGTTCTTGTAAAGTCAGAGGAGTGCCACTGATGTAGGAGTCACTACCCTCCCCTGATTTAGTGACATTAGAGCCCTCAGCTAGATGTGCATGTTGAACAAAGTATTGCAGAACATTTATTCTCTCTTGATGCTGTACTCCTCTCCCCACTTTCTCTCACCCCCCAGCAGCCTTGGCTTCTTCTGCTCCAATCCTGATGGCACTTTCCAGGATAGAATCAGGTATGCACCCTAGTTGCTAAATGCAAATACTGTCAGTTTAGACACTGAGTACTCTCTAAGCTATTTTCAGTATATGGATGTACATGGTGCGTATTTAGTATTCTCCCTTATATATTTAGCTTGCCTAGGATTGTTCTTTATAAGCTAAGGCAGGATGCCCTCCTAGATTCTACAGATGGCTATGTCTCTTTCGACTGACCTTGACCTCTTTTCCCAACCACTGATCATCTGGTGGTTTCGCAGATCATGTAGTTTTTGTCCTCATTCTAAAAATGTCAAAGGGTTCTCTCCTAAGGCTAACTTCCTGGTAATAAGTAATTTAATGTTCATCATGCTGCTATTTAGCATATTTTCACCCCATCCTTATTCCTTTTGACCTGCCCACTACTGGAATTCAGTCCACAAGAGAATATCCTCATGGAACTTGGCTCCTGGATTGAAACAGGCTCTGAAACCCTGAATTGCTTCCATATCATACTGTCTAATACTAATTACTAACAACTTAATGCCCAAAGGGATCAATATGTACATTTTGTGATTTTTGTGTGATAAATAAATCATTTGCTTTTCAGAATAGACATGCATGTATGTCTATATTAGGCTGCCCAGAGGGCACGATTCTAACAGGCAGCTTTCAAAATAAAAATCCAGTAAATAAATAAATAACTCTACAGACAAGGGTAAAAGGTTGCTACCTGAGAATATGCATGTATCTACACATGTGCCTACAAAGGTCACTCATTAACACATCCCAGACATCCCAATGCAGTTTTATGCTGAAATTGATCTTATCTGCTGATCTCAAGCAGGCTTTCACTACTTAACCATCATAAGACATTTTATGTACTCCAAATACTCTCGTGTCAAGGAATTATTCATATCTGGCAGTTAGGAAACAGCATCCCTTACTAGGATTGTGTCAACCCCCAACTTAATGCAATATCAGTGTGGTATATGGTGCACCAAAAATGGAGTGGTAATGGGGTGGAACCCTCCCAGTGGCCCATCTTTTTATCCATTGGCACTGTTGTGGTCAGATTAATTTTGTCTTTTAGTACAACCCTATTTAAAGTTGCCTTAGCTGACAGCTGCATTTCTACTCAGAAGATGGCTTAAGTACATGAAATTTTATTTACTGTCTGCACAATAAAGTACACAAGGTTCCCATGCCTGTTAAATCCAAGGAGAGTGGGAAGAAAGGAAGGAAGGAAGGAAGGAAGGACATAAATGAGACCAAAGCATTCAGTTCATCTCCAGGCTGACAAAGAAGAGTGGGGGGATCACATTGGGCTTGAAAGTAACTTGTTAGCACTCCTCCTTAATCATTAGCAACGTTTCCAGAAGAAGACACATACACAGATACAGGCACACATTAAGCTCCCTTGGCACCAGTATTTTTGCATAGTTTATATTTTGGTTGATGTTTTCTCATCAGTTTCCTTTCATCCATCTCATGCATCTTTTTTTGTTTGCTTGCCTTTGGTCATTTCAGATTGCACTAGAGCCCACAGAGAGTGCTCTGTCTGACAGCTTTGCACAAGAATCAGCTTTGATGACAGCAACACAAACAGGAGAAAGGATAAGGTAATGATTAGCCGCTTCCCCCAAAATGCAGCATTCCAAGACAGATGCTTCAGACTCTGAATCTGAACAGAAGCAGGGTCAGAGTTGACCATCAGAGCTGAATTAAAAAGCCACAAGATAAACCAATTGCCTGGTGCAAACTAGATAATTTCTAGTTGGGATTGGGGTAGGGTGAGGTGGAGAAGAAGTGTGTCATTCAACTATTTGATGTAGATCAAATGAGTGGATCAGTTAAATAATACCCAGCATTCCCACCATCCAGCTCACAAGCAGTGTGAACTTCCTTGAGGGTGGAGCCAACTCCATGTGTTGGAGAAGGAAAGAGGGCAATTCACTTTGAGATCAGTTCTCTGGTATGAGAAGAACTAACTATATAATTAGAGGGAGCATTAACTTGATGGATGCTTCTTGTTAATGATATTTATATTACTTACTCTGTATCACAAAGCTAAACCTGGCTGGCCAGTGTAACTTAATAAAAGACTTAGAAACCTTTTGCCAGGAAGGAAAGGGGAGAGAAAATGGGGGGAAAGAGAGACCAGCCCACAACAGATAAATCCATTAGAGATATAATTTAACTTCCTGCGTTTATTGCATCAAGAGAAATAATAGGTTGAGTTATTCAGCTGAAGACAAAATTCCTTGTGCATTTAAGTCATTGCCCTCAAGACATATTGGACTCAAACTCCCATCACCTCCAGGCAGCACAGCTGGGAGTCCAACACATCTCAAAGTCACCGAGTTGGGGAAGACTGACTTAACCCATTGGGATTCACACATGCCTGTCACCTGTGCTGTTAGAAACACAGTGGGATACAACTGGAATACATTTCTTATTTGCTGGACATTGTTAAAGTTCTGAAAATAGTGTTATGACCAACATGTAATGCTACAATAAAAACCTGTCCTGATCATAAAAACTTACCATGTTTCATGTGGCAGATTTCTTATTTGTGTTTGACAAACCTGACGACCAAAATTTTCTATTTGGGTTTTAGATTTGAATCTTGGAAATCCACTAAGAATTGCCTCACCATCCATCCTCTTTTGAATCCAAGATTCAGATTTATTGTTTGATATAAAGGGACATAATTTCTCCTGGATTCTAGAAATGGTGCGGACATGATTCATATATTTTGGGCCATGATAAAACAAAACCAAAAATCACAACACTCTCCTTCACAAAAGAGTTATTATGATATATATTGCAAAACATTTGAAGTTTAGAAATACTTTAAATTGATGGATAGCATTGCTTCTAGCCTTTGAGGAAGGAAATCTAGAATAATATGGATTTGATGGAAAAGAATGGGGTGCACAAAAGAATGCCTGAAAGTGAACATTTTTGGCATATAACTGAGGGACACACGAAATGCAATAATGGAGAAGCATGAGTGTGATCCTTCATTTAAGAAAAAGTGGCCACCAGATGGTAGGAAGGGTAGCAGTTTGGAAGATCCAACAACAGATCCAAACAAGTTAGGATTTCTATTAGTCGAACCTATGTATTCTGCAGAAGACTGTTTTTTTCTGAGTTTGGGGACTTTTCTTCTTTGGGGGTGTCCAGCAGAACTAAAGTTGCACCGTCAGCAACTTCTGTCCTGCAATTGTTGGATCCAACGAAGTAAAAGTAACAGTCTGTTACTTTTAGTCACTTTTAGTCTGTTAGTCACTTCCAGTAGAATTGTATGGTAATAGTTCCACAGCAGCTCCTTAGGCTTTTACTTCTTTCTCTTTAGCCTCCAAATTTCAGCAAAGAAAAAAGCTAAAAGCAGGATGGATAGGAAAAGGCAAGGAAATAGCAACTGAAAGAAAACCAGAAAACTAATCTAAGGGGCAACACCTTAGACAGTACATGCAGAGAGCTAGAGAAAATTGAGAAATTCACTTGGGGAATGGCAATCCAATGGCCTTTCATGATTCAGCCTTCCAACTGGTTAGCCTTGGGCTGCCACCAACTCACAGTTGTGTGAATTGAGGCAGCTCAAAGCCTTGTCTCTAAGGCAGACTATAGTTTGTGTTTTAGCGTTCTCTCTCTCTCTCTCTCTCTCTCTCTCTCTCTCTCTCTCTCTCTCTCTCACACACACACACACACACACACACACTGGAAATTTGTGAAAATTGCATATTTATACAGTTTACCCAAATCAGAAGCAGAAAATTATGCAGAAAATTAGCATTTAAACAGAAATGTAGGAACTATACCCAAATTTTAGATAAAGACAACATTCTTGTTGTTTTCAGTGTGGAAACTTCAGTCCATCATAAGGATAGAAATCCATGACCAGAACCCTTCCTCAGCCCACTTCTCATTATCAGACTAGAAGCAGGCAGAAAGTATTTCAAGCTGAAATTTATCAGATTGCTCAGCAATCAGCACATCCCTAGCACAAATGTAAATCGTGAGTCCTACCAAATCACTCTTCTCTCCTTCACATGTACTCCTGTACACAGCTACTGAATCCTGTTACATTTTTTTCCACTGATGCATGTTGTAAATGCATATAAGGTGGAGGTGTTTTTCATTTTTTTGGGTATTCTAATTTAACTTTCAGTGCAAGCCTCAGAAAAGAGATACTATGTGCAGTTCTCTTAGACACTTGGTGCTAATTGGTTCTTCCAGCTGTGTTCTAATATCCAGAATTAAGGTTAGGAATATTTCTTAGACCCCCACAGAAGAAACTTGTTAAGGGTGAAAGGTAGTATTTTGACCTAAATGGTGTGGAAAAAGCATGCTGTCTTTCAGTTTCAAAATGCGCGTGTATGTGCATATGTGATGAAACCTTGAAATCCAAGAACAGCATTAACAAATGTGTGTCCATACATTACTTTTGAATACACCTGGGGGAACTACTTTTTATTGTCTCTTCTATAAAGTCTCTTTTATGAGCTTGAGTGTATATTAGGAGTCTGAACAGATTTTCAGGAAAAGCACATGCTCTTCTCAAAATAGTCTGAATTGGGATATATCTAGGCTATATCTAGGACCTCAATAAGTTTCCACCCATAAAATGTCAGGTCCTTTGTCCCATTTCCCACAGATTATTTTCTGTTCCACGGTGTTTCCAGACCTTCGCCCTGGTCAACACTGCTACCATTTTGTTTATGTCCAGTACTGTAAACTCAATGTGTGAATATTATTAAAATATCAAGTAATCATGGAACATGTAGAAAGCCATGGTACCAGCAACACCAAATGTACCCATGAGTCCAGTTGAATCCCATTTTTTCTTTTTGAGTATAAGCACGATGCCAGAAAGGCAGAAAGGTTACTAAAGTTTTCCTTTGTTGCTGCACAGGAAAACTGAAATCCCACACTTGACAAGACATATTTCCATTTTATCTCTGCACCCAAACTGTCCTCTATCCCCCTTCAAAATATGGGAACAAGTGCAGTTGCTGGATTCTCTCAGTGAAATAACTTATCCTGTCCAACCAGTGATGAACAGGAACAGAGATGCTAGTTGTAGGCTAGCATCTGAATGGGCCACCGGTGGCCTGTTTCTGTTGGTCCTGCTAATCTGGAATAGAGAAGGAAAAGATACAAGTTCAGATGTTATAAGAAAGCATGGAAATTCACCACAGAGTCCATATTCAGGATGAAAAGAACTTAAATATGGGAGAAACAGAACTGACAGATTTGTCCATCAAGAACTAGGGATCTGGAAATCTGGGTTTACATCTCTATGTAGTAGGATTGCCAGCACTTTTTCTTTCTCCCTGACAGGCTCCTCATATTTAACAATTTATTTATTTATTTATGTATTTATTTTATTTTTATACCACCTAATACCTAAGGCTCTCCAGGTGGCTAACAAAAGTTAAAATATGCACAAACAAAAATTAACATAAACCAACAAAACCACAACAGTTGCAATTGAATCAGCATAGAAGCATAGCAGCAGTACAGAATAAAATGGGATATGCTTTAAAAAGCTGAAAAGTTAGATTGTTAAAATGCTGAGAAAATAAAAAGGTGCTCTCTTAGCATGGGAAAGAATACAAAGTATGTGTCAGGCACACCTTTTCAAAAAGCTCATTCCACAGCTGAGATGTCAGAACCGAAAAGGCCCTCCTGGCAGCCACCAGCCTCACTTCCTTTGGAAGAGGTTCCCAGAGGAAGACCCCCCAAAGATGACCTCAGGGTCTGGATAGGTTCATATGGGATGAGTTGTGTTTTAATGTTAGTACTAGCACTTTGATTGGGGCCCAAACATAAACCAGCAATGAGTGTAGCTGGACGAAGTCTGGCATAATATGTTCTCATGAGTCAGTTCCCATTAACACACTTGCTGCCCTGTTTTGGATTAGCTGAAATTTTGGAACTGTCTTCAAAGGCAGTCCCAGGTACAGCACATTGCGATAATCCAAAGGGGAGGTTACCAGAGCATGGATAGCTGTAGCAAAGCTCCCTCTGTCCAGATAGGGTCATAGTTGGGATATCAGCTTAAGGTAATGAAAGGTGCTCCGTGCCACTAAGTCCACCTGTGCCTCAACTGATAACTCTGGGTCCAGGGTAACCCACCGACGATGAACCTTGTTGGTTAGAGGAAGTGTAACCCCCCTCCAGAACAGGTTGACTCTTGCCCAACTGGACAGACAAACCAGCCACTAACAGCACCTCTGTCTTGTCTGGACTAAGCCTCACTTTGTTGGCGCTCATCCAAACTATGTGACAGGCCACGAATCATGGTCCCCTCCATGCTGAAAATAGCTGTAACTATTGAATTGGCCAGTGCAGATGAGTGAGAAATTATGTTCGGTTCATTTTTCATGCCAGATTAGCACACATCATGAAGCTCCTATTCATGAGAAGAAGAATTTGAAATGTATAAAATAGAAAAATGAGAGGAAATGAATCTGATAGATTTGCCTATCCCTGCAGTGGAGTAAAGGAGACAAGTCCCAGCAGACATAAAGGCCCAAAAAGTAACACTTGGATTAGGTAGGACATTTTGATCTCTGTCTCTCGCTCCCCAACTGGATGTCACTTGCTTGAGCACAGGGTTGAAGAAAATGGCAGCTCTTCAGGAACAAATGACCCAGCTGACTACATGCCATGCCATGCCTTCCCTACCCACACCCTGTCCTGCATTTGCTTAGATGAAATGTAACATTGTGCCTGTGGCATTCACAAGACTACAAGAAAGAGAAATACTAGGTGCTATTTGTAGAAGTTGCATAATATTCCACTTGTTTGACCTTTTGGTATGTCTGGGTTTTCTTAATTCCGAATGAAAAGAATTAACACAATTGTTAAACAGTACAGCTAATGATAATAATAATTTTTATCCATTCTTCCTTTTTTGTACTGACTAATCACCATGCACTTGGTGCTATATGTATAATTAAAATGTCTCATCCATCCAGGCTCAAGGATGCACCCATTCCTTTCTGGTATAAATCTGAGAGTATCTACTGAGGATTTTCTGTCTCAAAGCTTAGGTAAGTGAAGATGCAAGCTTCCATTCTTTTTAATTTGCCATCTGTTCTGTAGGACACAGCCTGTGTCTCTTTAAGGTTGAGTATCAATTTATTATCCAAAAGCTACCTCTGCCAGCTATTAAAATCATGTTGGAGTGATTTAGAGAGGGAATCCACCTATTCACCCAAGTGGAAAGATGTGTCATCAGCATAAACCTAAATGCTATCACTGTATAGCAAAAATAATCATTGTACTTTCTGTAACACCTGCAAACAATATAGTGTATTTAGAGTCACTGAGAATAGACACTCCTGTCTGCCTTTCTCTCATTCTTACTGCTTCTTGCTCTGTGTTTTCCCCTCCCCCTTCTTTTTCATTCTTTTGAGGGATGTATGAGGAATTTGATTCCATTTTTGACCAGACTTTAACCAGCTTGTTCCTCCCATAACTGAACATGGACCCAGACTCAGATCAAAATGCATTCTGGGAATGGAATTCACACACAGAGTGATAATGTGGTGTAGTGGTTAAGAGTAAGGGTCTGGGGCTCAGGTAATCTCAGTTCTAGTCCATGCTCAGCCATGGAGCCAACTGGGTGACTTTTGGCCAGTCACAGAATCTCAGCTCAACGAAGCTCACAGGGTTGTTGTTCTGAGGATAAGCAGCCGGGCGAGTGCATTGCTGCTATGTCTGTGCCCAGAATTCCCTTTTCAGGATCAGAGCCTGCGAGACCCTGTGAGTGCCTGCAGATCCAGGAACACCATTGCAGACACTTGCAGAGAACAGCTGAGGAGCAATTCTATAGTGCAGCTAGAAGCCCTGGAGATCAGCATAAGAGGCCTCCCTGCATGGCTGTTTTTTGCCACAACACCATGAGCTGTCCTGGTGACTTCCTTGTGCACTGGTTTCCTGCATGGTCTGCCCAACTTCAGGGTGTTCCTGCTTCCCTCTTTGTCTCCAGTCCAACCCTGTTCATCTTCCCAGGTACCTGCACCCATCCTCCCTGACCTCATCTTGTCCTAGAATGTGATTGTCTTTGCAGAACTTGACCTTTGAACAGAGCTCTTGGATTGTCTTGGACTCTGCTTGCTTGAATCTATTGTCTTGCTGGCTTTTAACTCTGGACTATTAAGCAGATGCACTTCTTGTCTCTTGCCCTCCAAGCCTATTGTAGTACTCAACCCTGCACATGTGTCCCGGTCCTGGCCTCCTGGCCTCAGTTACCTGCTACCCTTGCCTGGACCTTACATCCTCCAGTGCCGTCAGCCCTAGGGTCCTTCCTACTTATCAGTAGCAATAGGTGAGAAATGCATTGGGTTCACATTTTAACACTGACTGAATATCAAGAATACTTTGTTTGCACTACCCAAGATGGTGAATGGAATGGAAAACATTTCATTAATAAAATTCATTTGGAAGGGACAAGGGAAGGAATACATAGGCCCTGATTATTTTCCTTTATAGGTTGCCTCTGAGTGTGGTCTGGATTCCCTTTAGAGACCTAGCTGAATCTCACGTGAGCAGGAATCTCTGTCCCTTCACATCCTCACACTAGAAATGCCTCTTGCATGGGACTATTGTGTGCTGTATATGACAGGATACCTGTACGGCTTCTCTCAACTTGACAGGAGTATTCTTTAAGCAAGCTTTAATCACAGGAGGAAGCAGAAGGAAGGATCTTGTCACATGATATATGAGGTACAAGGCTGATGCAGAGGCTGCTGCAGACCAGAATTGTACATCCTTAGCTAAACCCTGTGCACAGGAGCAGTTTGTCCAGTCTCCTTTTTCTGTGCTTAGTAAAAGTCAGTGCTATATATCTTTCATTTTCACAACATAGCAACTACAATTGACTCAAGCTCACTCAAATATGTATTCTTTGGAGGCGAAGGTGGGGGGGGGGGAGTGAGGCCAGGAAACAAAAATGCCCAGTTCTAGGAAGATGATCAATAACAGCCTGAACTAGAGATGACTTTTTCAGCCACAGTAAAACAACTGTTATTGTTGAACTGCTCGGGAAGTTTGCCAATGGACAAAGATAAACTAATAATGTCAAAGAGAGGAGGAGGGAATGAGATGGGTAAAATCTCAGCCATGCTGTGAACTTTGATGGAAAGACTTTGAAGGGGTATGTGGCAGGCCTCACAGAAAGCAATCTGCTCAGGCAGGACACAGGGGAAAGTTGGAGGGAAATTAGACTGCTTTGCCACTCCATAATATGATCCAAAGCAAAAGAAATACAGCAACAGGCAGGCTTACCCACTTAAGTTACCTATTTAATCAGCAGATTCTCCTCTCCTCTGCGGCATTCCAGGGAAGAAAGGAGATTTTGCATCATCAGAGCGTTCACTTTTTTATATTCTACAGCCTGTGCTCAGTGATGTAACATTGGGCTATATGCTGAGCACATTTCCTAAATTGGACACAATTCTGCATGTGGAGGACAAAAAAGGGAATCCCCCAATTGTTGCCTGAATGTGAGAGAGACAGGCAATGCCAGCAAGTGTCTTTATATGCAAAAGGGTCTTTATTGTCGGTGTACACTAGCAATGTAGAAGAGCCTATCTCTAGTAAGAAGCCACTGCTCCATTCATCACACACAGAAAATTTATATGATCAGCTTTTTGTAATGATTAGTAACAAAAACATCAGAGCAGGATTTTTTTTTCCAATAAAAACTGGACACATCCATCAAAAGGGGAAAACATAATCAGCAGGAAATATTCAGTTACTTTTTGTACATGGTTATCTTGACCCACATTATCCCTTAGGACATCGGGTATTAAAACATTTGCTTCCAAGCTTATATTTACAATTTCTAACCTTCTTGACAGAGGTTAATTTTATATTGTTGACCCTCTTCTATTCCACTAAGTAACTGACCCTTGTTGTTTAATCATCAGAAAAAGTGTATATTCCTCATGCATTAAACAGAAGGTTTAATCTCGAATTTGTGTACCCCAAGGAGAACTGAAATCATCTGAGCAATATGAAGTACAAATGACTGCTTGCATGAATTTTAAAATGATTGGAGTCATACACTTATGGTCATTATTACAAATGGCTGGCGGTGCCCCTACAGGCATCAGTTTAAATCTGTGCCTAACAGAATCTTTTTTGGTTTTATTTTCCTCTGGAGTAGGTGCAGGGCACCTGATCCACAGGAAGGGGTTTAGAAGACCTGGATCAGGGTTTTTCAGCTCTACTCTTGAATAATTTTGTAAACAATCTACTTACTGGATTCAGATTTAAAGTGATGTCTGGTTTGGCCCTTAGTTTCAGAGTGATTAAATAATGTTGGTGGATTATCAAGCTTTTATTTCATTTCTATGGAATTTAGATTCAGGAATCTATTTGTGTACACTTTCTTTCATTTCATTTTATCCGTCACGTGAGTCTGGCTGATATGCTTTCTGCGAAGTCATGAGTGGAGCAGTGCTGGCTGCAGAAGAAACCTTATTGCCAGTCTCACCAATTTAATAATAGAGATTTTACCAGCAGTAGCCCTGTGAAATGACTGGGGGGTTGAACTGTGCTTGGAAGCCTGAATAGGACAGGCTTTATTTTTTCGATTCCATTAAGTATTTGCATGTTAAGCTCTTTTCAATAACAGACAACCTAGTTGGAACAGGTAGTCAGTTTTGAGAAACAAGTTTGGACTTATTTAGAAAGTGTAATTTTCTGATTTGCTAGCTAGACCACTGATATCTGACATCTAAAGTCAGACTACTTTACCTGCCGCAGAGCTTACTGCACTAGGGTGGATGCAAGGTACACAAAACTGAAGCAGAAAAGACTCCCCACTGTTATTTCCATTCATTAAACAAAGATGACGGAGAGGACAGGATTCCTCTGTGTGTCACTCTCACTTGGACACAGAGGGTGTTGATAACTGTAGGCCAGTGGCCAACATCCCTTTCCAGAGCAAGGGGATTGAGTGGGTTTTGATTGGACAGCTCCAGGCACACTTGGATGAGACTGATTATTTTGATCCATTTCAATCAGGCCTCAGGCTTGGTTCTAGGATGGAAACGGTATTAGTCACCCTGTGGGATGACCTTTGCTTGGAGTGTGACTCTATTGATTTTCCTGGACCTCACAGGGGCTTTTGATACCATTGACCATGGATAGGTTGGCTGGGCTGGGAGTAGGAGGCACTGCATTGCAGTGGTTCTACTCCTACTTGTCTGGCTGATCCCAGGAGGTGGTGCTGGGAAATTATTGCTTAGCGCCATGACAATTATGCCATGGGCTACCACAGGGTTCTATTTTGTCCCTTGTGCTATTTAGCATCTACATGAAACCTCTGTGGGAGGTTATCCAGAAATTTGGGCTGAGGTCTCACCAATATGCAGATGACACTCAGCATTATTTCTCTCTTTCATCAAACCCAGCAGAAGGAGTGGCCACTTTGGACCCGTGTCTGAGCATGGTAATAGACTGGATGAGGGCTACCAAACTGGGGCTCAATCCAGACAAGACAGAGATGCTGTTAGTGGCTGGTTTGTCTGCCCAGTTGTGTGATATTCAATCTGTTCTGGGTGGGGAGGGGTTACACTCCCAGTAAAAGACAAGATTCATGTTTTGGGGAGGGGAGTGCTCCTGGATGCAGAGTTATCAGTTGAAGCACAGGTGGACTCAGTGGCACAGAGTACCATTCATTCATTCATTCATTCATTTATTGGACACTGGGATTTATATCCTGCCTTTTTCCTACAAAGGGCTCAAGGCAGCTTACATCATCTCTCCTCCTCCATCTTATCCCCACAACAACAACCTGGTGAGGTAGGTTGGTCTGAGAGTCTGTAACTGGCCCGAAGTCACCCAGTTGGCTCCATGGCTGAGTGGGGACTAGAACACAAGTCCTCTGAGTCCCAGTCCCATGCTCTTAACCATTACACCACACTGGCTCTCTTCCGTACCTTAAGGTGATATCCCAGCTATGACCCTATCTGGACAGAGGGAGCCTAGCTACAGTAAAGCTCTGGTAACCTCTCCTTTGGATTACTGCAATGTGCTGTACATGGGGCTGCCTTGGAAACAGTTCAGAAACTTCAGCTGGTCCAAAACAGGGCAGCGAGGGTGTTAATGGGGACTGACTCATGAAAACATATTATGCCAATCTTCTTCCAGCTACACTCATTGCTGGTTGATGTCTGGGCCTTAATCAAAGTGCTAGCACTAACATTAAAGCCCTAAACTGCTTTAGAACACTAACCTAAAGGAATGACTCATCCCTGACCCTGAGGTCATCTTTGGAGCCCTTCCAAAGGAAGTGAGGCTGGTGGCTGCCAGGAGGGCCTTGTCAGTTGTGGCATCCCAGCTGTGCAATGAGACCCTCAAAGAGGTGCACTTGGCACATACTTTGCATTCTTTCCCATGCTGATTGAACACCTTTGTATTTTCCAAGCATTCTGTACTGCTGCTATGCTTCTATGCTGATTCAGTTGCAGTTGCAATTGTAGTTATGGTTTTGTTCTTTTAAATTAGTGTGTGAGCATTGAACATTTGTTTAAGTTTAACTATAGTCAAACACCTAGAGAGTGTTGGCTGTTAGGCAGCATAAAAATGAATTAAATAAATAAATTTGGGAGGTGGGGGGACAAGCTAACGGAGCATTCCTGCTGTGGTATCTCTGATTATTGATGAGATATCATTGAAAGATTTTAACTGCTTGCTGGTCTCCCTCTAAAAGGGAGAGGGAGGCACAAACACAAGAAATTCTGGCTGTTCACTCTGCTGCTGTATGTGACTGGAAAATTCATTCTGATAGCCCAAAGCAGACAAAGTCAGAGTTCGGAGTTTCTTTTGTTTTCTTTTTGCTTTCCATGCCATCACTTGCACTATTTGCCCAAAATAGGACCTCCACTCAGCAATTTATGCAAAGTATGCAAATTGGACCTGGCTGGTTATGTCTGAGTTGTTGTAGTGTGCACACATTTTCCAGTTTGAACACCTTGAATTTTCTGACAGTGAATTTCAGATTTGTGCAAATTCAACTTTCCATTCTGCAATGTGTGTACATATATACAATTTGATACAAATTATGCACATACACATAACTTGCAGAGTAGAGGCCCAAAAGTTCTGCACATTTCCCAGTTGGATTTTCAGCCCCTGTTTTATTTCATTTTGGTATTATGAAGCATAAGAGATCCCATCCAATTTTTGGCCATCTGCAAATCTGAAAAGCATCCTGCATTTCAAAGAGAGCTATTTCAAAGAGGGCTGGACAGGCTAGTCAAATTCATCCCTGGTCTAGGGTATTATTAATTTTTAGGAATGCTTAAATGTCCCGACTGTACGGCTGTTGATGGACCAGCAATGATAAACCATGGCAAATGGAACTAGACTTGACTCAACAGAATCCATTGTTCAGACATTTATAATCTTCTTATGCTCAATCCAGTCTTAGAAATTGAACTGCACTGATAGAAGTCCACAAACACTCAGAAAACACAGTTTGCACAACTGGCAAAGCTCTTCAATGTCACATGTAGCAGCACAAACAAAGGTACCTTCATGTGGCACGGAAGAGGGACATTGCTTGCCCAATGCATAGGGCTCAATTCCTGATGAGCACTACATTAATACTGGGCACACTCACCATGAACTTGGACTCAGAGTCATGACAAAGTGGACCAAAGCTGATCCCAGGGAAACCAATGTGTTTCCACCCCAGATGGATTCTTCACACATCCCTGAGTGGAATTTAGGAAGGGAGCAATGTCAGCACAGCACACACGGCTCTAGAAAATATACCTTCCCAGTAACTATTGACATTCATTCTAAACTGGTTCAGAAATAAGATGAGCTATTTCCTGATTTTATGGTGGTTGCAGTTCAACTGAAGAAATGCTTCAGTTGGCATTTCTTAGCCATGCTGACTGAAGCTGGTGGAACTGGGTAAGATTGCTTGCTTGCTAGTTGCAAAGTCACATCCGACCCATCGCAACCCCATGGACAACACTCCTCCAGGCCTTGCTGTCATCCACCATTCCCTGGAGTCCACTTATCCGCAATAAATCAACATGAACAAACAGTTACACTGGAAAATGCTAGGTAACTTGGATCATAGTACAGGATACAACTAGGATGGAGTCTTGCTCCATAATGGATAACCCAGTATGGCCTGGATCTTCAGCCTTAAATTGCAGCATATAATTAAATATTCTAAATGAATAGAGCCTAAGTATTTGCTAGACTGTACATTATTTGTGTGCATGTATTTCAGATTCTTTCTTGAACCACAAGGACTCAAAGTTTGTTAAGGATGGCCTCCTGTCCTAAATCATCTGCTGGTACCTTACATGCTAGCCTGTCAGGAACTGCTGAGCACTGTTCATGTGCCAAGTTGAGTAACTGCAACTTCTCAGTAAAGTATCAGAATCTGATGTCCCTTATTTCATGCAGCAAGCCATATCACTCAGTAAAGAGATTATTGGCTCTGGATTGACTCCATCTTTCTGGGCTGGTCCTTCTGGGCAGGAAACACTTCCTATCTCAATTGACTTGTTCCTTAGCTGTAAAGTCTACCTGATCTCTGCCCCCGCCTTTTTTTTCTTCCTTTATTCCTAACTCCTGACTTATTCTCCAATACTGGCTTCTGGTTTTCCTGATGATTCTTATTAAAGCTTACTCTGGGCTCCTGCCTTGTAGTCCATCCCTGACAAAGCCACAAATGCTGGGCATGATGTGTTACAACAGCAAGTGGGAGTGAGTAGGGTGCAGCACATAAAGGGGGCTTTAAGTAAGACTTGTAGATTAAAAAAAAGTCAAGGACGGAAGTCAGGCCCGAAGCCTCATGCCCAAAGAACTTCCAAGGACCAAATCCATCCTAATTATTCACCCAACTATGAATCAGATTTAGGATTTGGCAAACCTGTATGCAATGACTTCTCTTTCCCACATGATATTTTAGCTATGGGATGGTATGGATGCATGCGGAATCTGCTTTGGCTGGACATTCTACCAGACTTTGGGTTTGTGTTTCCAGATTCCAGTTTGCTTTGCAATGGCCCAGCGTCCAAGTTCCTGGCAAGCACATGTGGGGTTCGAAGGGCACTCACCAGGAACAGAACCCCATGCACTGGCCAAGCAATGCCATTTTCTGCATCTGCTGCTACTGCCAGCAGCAGCAAGTGAGCAAGAAGTTTGACTGCCAGGAATGGTGGCTGGCAGGGCAACCAGTGAGCAGAAAAGCTCACCGACTTCCTCTGAGCTTGGCTCCCTGGCTTAGAGAGTGATCAGCACTGGCAGAAGTCTGGTGCAAACTGGATTCTGGGAAGGCTCGGCACACCCCTGTGGAAGGGCCTTGCGAAAATGTCATTAAATATGAAAGAATCAGCCTTTAAGGGAGATGGCTAGTCAAAACTGATGTGTGCTTAGAATGGAAATCTCAGAGGTATAAGTGAATAAGTGAAATGGCATAAGTGTAGGTGCTACAGTTTGCCAGAGATCAATAGAGTGCTGTTTATGGAAGATTTTTTTCTGTTTTTTATAAGAGTATCAATCATTAATGCTGCAAGAGAAACATTTTTGTATTGTGCAACAGAGCTGAGATTGATGTAACAGTTTGTCCACCACAGATTTCTCTTACCTGAAGGCCCGATTTGTTCTGAACAGGATGTGGCTTTTGATGAGCATTGCATGTATTGAAAAGATCATTCCTTCTCCCATTCATCAGAAGCTCACCCCACACACAAATACACACATTCATTCCTCGCCGTAGCCCTGTAGGAATAGTTTTTAGTAATATGTGTCACCTACACTCTCCAACCCTGAGTGGATCTATCCAGCAGATGGAATGCACTGAAGAGCACATTTATCTAGCTGTCAAAAAGCAAATTAATTCTTAAAGGCATGGACATTTACAGGCCGGGCCACAATGTTAGTCTTGGAGTTGCCTCAAGTATACCCTAGGGGGAAAATACGGTTTGTTTGTCTGTTTATTTATTTATTTCTTTTTATGGCGTCCTGGACTTCTGTCCAAAAGAAAGAGGTACTCCAGAGCAGAGCAAAATAAGTTTTTTAAAAGCTATGTTTTAGATTTCTAAACTTTTCTAATGTTAAAAACATTGCCTTTGGGGTTGACTTTAGGTATTCTTTGCAAAAACAACCCTCCCCCTTTCACTTGCTCAATTATTTTGCTCTCATGCTTTAAGTGATGCCATCATGTCACCAAGTCTAAATCGTTTCACAGTAGTGCTGTCAAGGCAGGTCTTTGGGGCCAAAGGTGATGGCCCAGCACAGCAGATTGATGTGGGGAGGGCACCACACACAGGACTGTTTACCACACTTGGCCATCTAAAACTATTTACTTGCGGCATGGAGGTTTCCTGACATTGCGCTGGAATGCCAGTGGTTTCATCACATGGTGTTAATATTGATTTAATTATCTGATTTATGCCCTACCTTGATACCAAAAATGGCATGCAAGGCAGCTACAACATGGATGAGTAAACTCCTAGTGTCAAATTGGATTATGAAAAAATGTGAATATGTTTTCTATGGTTTTAAGATAATTCAAGGTGAGGGTCTACCACCTCCAAAAGTTGGAATAGAAATATTAAATACTGAATATTTAACATTGCTCTAAATTTATGTGTTTATAATTGAGTTTATTTTTTATTTAAATCTTTTCTTTTTTGTTAACCTGTAATATATAATTACTTGGTGTAACTGTATTCACATTGTAAACCTCAACATTTAAAATCTTTCTAATATTAATAAGAAAATTTATGTTTTGACAATGGTTGGTTCTAATTTTTATTTCTAAATATTCAACATCTTAGGGACCTTTCTAAATAATTATATATACATTTGTTTATATAAAATATATGTCTGTGTGATCAAGGTTATTTGATTATTTCTTTATTGTATACCCGCTTGCAAAACTGAATGTTATATGAATGTACATAACAGTCCGCCATTGTGCCTCATTAACATATCTCACAGAGAACCTGCACATACCTCTCCAGAAGGAAGAAATACATTTATTAGTTAATATGCATGTTTTTCAACTAGCCGTGAGGAATTACATATCTCAACGTATTTTGTGCATCCTCTCAGTAAGACACATAATCTCCAGTGCATCCTGGGAACAGAGAATGTATAAAATGCACTCAATATGTACATCCTTCAGTCAGTACTGAAAACTTTCCATGAGGCAATCTGCTATGTAATGTTAGGTTATGCAGCCCATGGCATCCCTCCACAAATAATATGTACAGTGGTAAAAGGAAGTCTGGCTGGGGACTCTTTTTGCCTGCTGTTCATCTATTCTCTGCTGATTGGCTGATCGGGAGAGGGGCATAGCAGGAGAGGCTTAGCCCTGTATTACACACACGCACACCCCTGCCCACTTTCAGGAAAGCCTCTTCCATGCACTTCTGTAAAGCTTAGGTAATTTCAGTGCACGGTACAACCTTCATCCTTGCGAAGGTGGAGAGGCTGAACATCCTCCGCGTTTCAGCTGAGGGGCATAGAACAAATGAGCGCTGCAGAAAGCTGGGTTGCCCACTTGATGTACAGTAGCACCCCGTCTTCCTGATGGCTCAGCTGTTCCCCCATTAGTCAGCCTTGCGAACAGGCCGAGGAGGTGATGTGTGTGTCTGTATGTGAACCCACTCACAAAAACTTGTGCTCTTCACAACCGATTCATCCATATACAGACACTGTATTTATGAATGAATGGATGGTGCATGCAAAAGAAGCAGAGATGAAAAGAATGTGCGAGAAGAATGATTATTTATGTGCAGCTCAGTTCCCCTTTTCTGCTACTCTGCTTTCCCTTGTCCAACAGTAAAGGTGGCCAATTTCCTCCAAGTTCAATAGCAAGAGGTAAGGATTTTTAACAGGCACTGCAGGGGTAAGGAAGAATGGAATTTTCCCTTCTCCACAGTCCCCACTCAGTAGATGGCAAGGAACAGTTGAGGAGCAGGAAATGAAAGGTGAAGATGTGCCTCCTTCTCCCACTACACAGAGGAGTGGCAGAAGATTCACATAAAAATAGGCATACCCCATGCCCAACTCATCAACTAAAAGTAAGCAAAGGGCTAGGGATGCAGGTGGCCCAGTGGTTTAAACTGCTGTGCTGCTGGGATGGTTGATCAAAAGGTCACTGGTTCAAATCTGCACAACGGGGTAAGTTCCTGTTGCTCCATCCCAGCTCCTGCCAACCTTGCAGTCAAAAGCATGCAAGTGTAAGTAGATAAAAAGGTACCACTTTGGTGGGCAGGTAACAGCATTCTGTGCACTTCAGTGTTTAGTCATGCCGGCCACA
Source organism: Varanus komodoensis (assembly GCF_004798865.1). Lineage (NCBI taxonomy): Eukaryota > Metazoa > Chordata > Lepidosauria > Squamata > Varanidae > Varanus > Varanus komodoensis. Next base: position 40,867,626 of record NW_025335941.1, read on the forward strand.
TGACCACAGAGACTGCGGACAAACGCTGGCTCCCTCGGCTAGGAAATGGAGATGAGCACCACCCCCTAGAGTCAGACATGACTGGACTTAATATCATGGGGAAACCTTTACCTTTATGCCCAACTCATCAACAAAAAGTAAGCAAAGGACTAGAGATTACATGTTGACCTGGGAATATGCTTTTTGCTCAGAGAGCATATAACATCTAGTCACAATATGAGCATTCCCCACCGGCTGTTGGAGAGCATGCATACAGATGAGAAAATGTGCACCTGAGCTTCTTTGTGGGCACATTCTTTATAGGCACATTCTCCATTAACTATGGCAAATGTGCATAGTGGCTGCAATCAGGATGCAAGGTGAAGTTCGCCAGAGCATTTTTAGAAGCAGGAGGAAATCCTATAGCCAGTGGTGGGCTAAAGAGAACTGCCCCCTTAAATTTTCTATTTTAAAAATAAATAAGGATGTGATTTAATCAAATACAATTTCGCATATAGAGTTTGCAAACCAGATGATGTAGCTCTGTTCATTTTTTGGCACCGAACCTTTAGGCTGGGAGGAGAAGGAGTTTTGCTACTGTCATTCTTCAGATGACTAATGGGGAAATTCCAGCCATGGGCTGAATTGGCTGGCTGGGCTTCACTAACTGTTCTGCAATCATCTCCTAGAAAAACTTTCCTTCTTCCCCCTGCACCTCAGAGGAAGAGATGAGGCTGGAAAGTGACTGCAGGCGGAAAGTCTCCATTGCTTTCTTTACCAAAATTGGTCTGTGAGCCTAGATAATGATAACTTTTTTAAAAAATCTCAAAATTGTACTGCAAGCATCTCCAAGCAGGTTTTTTGCTCTTTTAAAAAATAGGGCAAACACTTTGGCATGTACATGAAAATTGCTCATTTGTTTATTCCCTGCATCACCTTCCCAATCAGGAAATGTGATAGTGGAACAAAGCAACTCAACAGTTGAGCCTCCATGCTTAAGGAGCCCTCCTCAAGTTTAAGCAATTTCACTGCCAACTTGAACTGCAACTTTGAGGAATGTTTTTATTTTTAAAAAATGCATGGAAATTTATAAGCACCTTTGGACATATTTGTTCTGGAACATGCATTTTGTATAATTTTCCCACTATAATGCATTTTGAACATTATTTCTCCTGATATATGCATATTTGTATTTTTTAATTGAAGAACTCCACTGCAAATTTTGAACAATGACCATCTTTTGGATGCACAGATATTGAAAATTATGAACTTAAGCAAGTTCCATTAAAATGTGAACTGAATAATTTCTTCCCATATCTGATCATAACGGTGAGCTTAATAGGTCCCCATGGAGTTCAGGGGCCTCCAAGTCACTGTGATTTAGCATCTAATTCTGAATGCTCTAGAAACAGTATCTGTCTCCCATGCTAAGTTCCAGTGCACCATACTTCTTCTTTTCCCTTGTGAGACTCCAACATAACCCTCTCTATTAAGAAAAAAAAGAACACCTGGAATTATGTCTGGTCTGTTTGGGACTATTGCTTTCCAGGTGTTGGGATGAAGCCAAGCATTTCATTTCATGGAGACTGCTGAAGAGTCATTAGTTACTAATGCCTCTCAAAGGCTGTTAACCAAGATGCCAGTTCCCTTGAGCTTTTTCATCTCTCCCGCTAAGGCTATTTTTGATCCTGCTCAACTGAAAGCAAATCTCCATGTCTCCATACAAGTTTGACTGATTCCCTCATCCCGCCTCACTCCCATCTTTGTATTGTGCTTGAAATGGCTTTGTTTTGCCTAAGCATTTCTTTTAAAGCAATGTTTAACTTCAGGTTGGAATGTGCCCTAGGAAGCATGGCTGGGCCCCTGCCTGGAACAGCGGCCTGTAATTTACGGTGAGTTATGTTTCAATTACCTCGGTGTTATAGCGTCTCAGTGAGGGCAGGCATTATGTCATGTCAGGGATACAGGCGAGGGAGAAAATACAGACGCTCCCATTACAGCCAATGATGGAGCAGTTTTAATAATACTGCAGGAAAAAAAGAAAAGAGGGGAGTGCAAACGACTTTTCAACCACACCATTACTGCACATTAGTAACACAACATAGCCAGAGGGGGAGCAGGAGGGAGGGAGTAGAGAGACAGACAGCATGATGAACAGGAATGAGAAAGAGACACAAAGCAAAAGAGTTGGTTTTTTTTCCAAACACATGCATTTTCCTGATGTGGGATAGACCCAGACTGAGTTATATTTGGAGCGGACATACTGAAATCAGTGCAACTTAAGTTCATCATGACTGGTTAAATCCCATTGACCCAAAGTATGACTATGTATGAATCTTTCCCAGTCTCTTGAAGGTGGAGCATTCAAAAGAGTAAGAAAAGAGAAAGAAAGAGAGAGAGAGCATAAGAAAAAGAAATAGATGGATGGACAGACTCTAGGTCAAGCTAGAGATTGTATAGGATATCTGTGTTTTGGATTTCCTGGGAGATTTTGACTTCTTTCCTCCTCTTCTAATTAGCAAGGTCACATGGCTGTTTTAAAGACTGGGAAAGAGTGATAGAATAGGAAAATACTCTTATTCCTCCTTTGCCTTTTATTTAGTCTACACCACATCCCCAAAAGCTATGTTAGTTCTGAAGGATTAAAATAAAAATATAGATGCAGCATCTTGCTTCTTTTCCAGCCCTGCAGGAAAATTGGGGAGGAATTAAGATCAGGGAAATGCCAAGGTAATAAAGGAAAAGCCACTCCCAGGGTAATACTGCCATTGTCTTCAAAGGACTCAATGGTGCTTCTAATTACTAAACTCTCCATCTTCTATACTCATGCATGTATCCATCAGAGTTCCTATTCATAGATTGTCTACATTTCATCTAGGATAGCTCCCCTCTGGAGTTCACCAACAGTGCAGATGTTCTCTTTATTAGTAGTCTTGATCCCTCTGCTTCAAATTTCTTAATGTGTATAATTATGTATTTTGATGGGTGTTATTATGGGCAGGCCATGTCCTCTCTCTTTGGAAAACTCAGCACAGAAATGCAGGTTCACCTTTGTACTAAAAATGGAAAAATCCCTTAATATATATTAAAATCTATTTGAAAACACAGTGACATGCATACGTTCTTGCTAAGTATCTGCAACAAAATGTTTTGTTTTTCCAGGTGAATGCCATGCTGTAATTGGTTTGGTCCAGACCTGCATGAGTTCAGCAAGAGAATTACACCAGTTCATCTCTGCACTCTTTTCTTTGCTGAATTGGACAGAGGAGAAGTATTGCATTTTCCCCTCCTCCTTCTCATTATCGTCATCAATTCCTATACTACTCCATAGCCAAAGCTATTTTTCCAATTCCTAACTTCTCCTGTATGGAAAACCATTAGAATGTTAGTATTACACTGTGATTATGTATCTTCCTATATAGAAAGAAATTGATCAGAATTGCTTGATTTTGACCAACCAGTATTATAATACAAGTATTTAGAAGGACAAACTGTATATTATTAGAAGGAGGTTGCCACATGTGCAACTAGAGTTCTGCAAGCATGTGCAGATTACCTCTCAGCTTGACTTGCATTCAGCAAATGCAAGAGGGAAGGATTCTATTGAACATCATCACAACACTGAAGTATTTTCCATATGATAGACTATGTATGTCATTTCCAGTATACTCAGCCTTTTCATGTGCACCTTTTGCTTGTCTATGAATTTGTCAGTACAATGTTTAAATGTGTAACTATGACGAAATTCAAAAACAATGTGCAAAAAATTAAAAAATGTGCAAATGTGTTTTCATGTAGTTCAGAGGTTTTTGATCTGGTGAATTTTCATATGTTTTCTTATTTTTCACATGTCTCTAGGTTCTAAGGTAGGTGTTCGGACTCTTTAAGTTTCACAGATGATTAGCAAGGGAAACAAATTCACAGTAAATGGGCTACACATGTTCGGGAAAAGATAATACATGAAATAAGTAGACACTATCCCTGCATTTGTTGATGCTTGCTTGTTTGCATTTGCCTTTTTAGCAGCTATGTAGGTTGCTTGGAGTTCTAGGATGGGGAATGGACTGATGGAGCACAAAAAAGGAGATATTAACCCTTCCTGACTGTTCCAGCGACACCAACCCCCATTCCTCAAGTGAGCGTTCTTTCTTGAGAGAGAAACTGCTCTTGTCATCAGTAGAAGTGCCTTTCATTTGGACCATGGCAAGACAGAAAGACATAATGTTAACTCGCTCTCTTAGCACCACGATTTTAATCCTCATTCCCTGGTAGGAATGTATGAGAAAATTGTTTTGCTTCATTTTTATTATTTATTTATTTCTATTTTATTTAGAAAATTTCTAGGCCGCCCCATTTGCTGAAGCCTCGGGATGGCTTACAAATAAATTAATTAAAATACATAAATAACAATATAAAATACACATAACTGTATAAAATAAGTTGCCCTGGCTAAAAAACTTTAAAATAAAAATAACATTAACAATTAAAATGACGCTTGAATAAAAAGGTCTTCGCCTGGCGCCGAAAAACAAATAATGACAGCGCCAGGCAGACCTTTCTGGGGAGCACATTCCATAGATTGGGCACCACCGCAGAGAAAGCCCTCCTCCAAGTACCTATCCTCCTAATTTCCTTCATGGAGGGTTCCCGGAACTTTTAATTGGGACTTACCCATTTTGCATTTCAAAAATGCACACAGATTTGAGTGCAATGTACAAAGTCTTCCATTTCTCAGCTTGTGATGTGATTCACAGACTCACAAAAGTTCATTTGACAGTACACATACTTTTTATATCTATTTTCTATATATCTGAAATGTATAATTCTATACAGAAGAAAAGAAAATAGCCATAAAACTGTCTGTTCATAACTATACCACCCATTCAAATGCAGAAGGCATTTTTAGGTGCTGAATCCACTTCATTTTCAGAGGTGAATGCTTATTCATCCTGCGTCATAATAGCAGTCTTTTAACTATTGAGGACATGGAGAAAATAGTCAGAAAGTGGTGGTTAACTGAAGACGGTATGTATTTCCTCTTGGACAAACCCTTAACAGAGAGATTTTGTGGCATTCAGTCAACATGCTTCTTTCTCTCTCTCTCTCTCTCTCTCTCTCTCTCTCTCTCTCTCTCTCTCTCTTTCTCTTTCTCACACTCATACACACCGAAGACCCTGTGTATTATATTTGTTAAGAATAGTTATTTATTGAGATGAAAAGCAGTTGATATAACTGATTGGCCTGAATACATTTTCTAATAACAAAGGAAACTCTAACACCATCAGAGCAACAGGATTAAACCTGGATTCTAGCAAATGTTTCATTTGTAAGTATTACAATGCAGCCATAGAAGACAAATCATATTTGGCACATAGATCTGAGAATGGCAAAAAGTTATTGTCATCACGCACAAGACAATCCAAGGTAAAGTCAATGGATTAATTCAAATCCACCACAAAAACAGTTTGCTGCTAATATTTAAATCTGGGTTCAACTTATCATTAATAATAGATCAAAACTAATTAATGCAACCTATTACACAACACATCTCTAGCAGCCATTGCTATGATAGGAACCCTATCATTTTTAACCTTCAAAACAAACCTAGCATTATCCATATAAAGGTTCATTTATGACCCCAGACACAGCTGCCTTACCCAAGTCAAATGCTGCATATGAAAAGTCTTTGTTTGACTGAATGTTTCTCCCAGAAGGTTTGAATCAGCATAAGAATGGATTTCAGTTTTCAGCTAGTTCAGGTAATTTAAGACAATCTTTCCTACAGCAATGCATGACAATAAAATCTGCATAAGAATGTGTGGCCTATTGACCTTCAATCTGAATAACAATAGATTTCCCTACAAACTTCAAACCACGTTTAAAAAAAAAACTCCTTTACATCAATAGATTTTAATCTTGTTTGCTGGAGGTTTTAGTTCAAACTCTTGGCTTTCAAAAGAGGCTAAGATTATCTATAGTTAACCTCTTTTGGTGCCTTGGTTTGAAGGGTAAATGTAGTCCACATAAAAATTTTCATGTAAATGTTGGGGCATTTTGTTACCCCATGCATGTTATTACTATCCTGGTTTTAACAATTTCCTATAAGAACTAGATTGTTGTTGTTGCTAGTCAAGAAGTTGCATCCCACCCATTGGGGCCTCATGGACAACATTCCTCCAGGCCTTCCTGTCCTCCACCATCCCCTGGAGTCCACTTAAGCTCACACCCGCTGTTTCAGTGACTCCATCTAGCCACCTCATTCTCTGCCGTCCCCTTCTTTTTTTTGCCATCGAAGGAACTAGATTGCAGGGGCACTTATGTGAAAATTAAACAATTGAATTTAATTGTGGATTAAATCCAGTAACTCTTGCATTCAGGATGAAATTTTAATGTGCTGAGAACCTGATATTATTTTCATAGAAGAGGATCTGGTCGAGAACATTCCAAAGCTGACCAAGCAGGTAAATCAGATTTGAGTGGAAACAACCAAAATTTAGTGTAAGTCAACAAATAAGTCTAATAAGATAAAGGAAGTTCCAGGAAGCCAAACTCATATTCTTTAATGGGAAGTCCCATCTTTTTCAAAGAAAAAAAATTTGGGGGGTCCCCAGTTTTTTGAGACCTAGCATGGAGTTTTTAAAAAATATTTGCCATGTATTGACAGTGAAATCCCATGTACAAAGTTTAATATTAAAGTTTAATATTAATCTTAAGTGTATTAATTAAGCTATCTATCACTTTAAATCTTATGAAATGTCACTTATCTACTTATTCATACTTAGCCTGATGATTTAAAATATGTCTCTGGAATAAGTGTTCCTAAATAGGTAACAATACCTGGGCATGTATTATCATACATGTATTGTATTATATACTACATAATGGCATAGAATCGAATCCAATCAAATCAAGAGATTATTTATTTATTTATTTATTTATTTAGGAGACTTCTATGCTGCCCCATTCGCCAAAGCCTCGGGGCGTCTCACAACCATAAATAAACTTCAAAATAGAATAATATAAATTAACAATATAAATTAGGTTGCCCTGGCCAAAGAATAAAATGAATAAATAATATTAATGACATCCTTACCTGGATGGGCAGTGCCTAGTAACAGTAAACAACACTCTGGTAGCCCCCTAATTGGACTATTGCAACTTATTATACATGGGGCTACCATTGAAGACAATCTGGATACTTCAGTTGGTAAAGAATAGAGTTACAAGATTGGTTTCTGGGACAGGCAGATATGACCACATAATGCTGTCCTATATCATCTTCATTTGTTACCAATTGAAGTCCAGGCCCCGTTAAAGGTGTTAAATTTAATATATAAAGCCCTAAATTATTTAGGGCTTGGATATTTGAAGGAACGTCTCCTTCCATATACACCTGCCCAACCTTTGAGTTGGGCATGTTCAGCCTTGAGAAAAGACTGAAGGGAGACATGGTATCTCTCTATAAGTACCTCTAAGGCTGTCACCAAGAAGGTGGATCTCTTCTTGCTGATGCCAGAGTGTAGGACATGGAATAATCAATTCAAGTTGCAACAACCCAGATTCAGGCTGGAGCAATACAAGAGTGGAACCAGCTGCCTAAAGAGGTGGTGGGCTCTCCCACACTAGAGACATTCAAAAAGAAACTGGACATCCATCTGAGTGGGATGGTGTAACTTGGTGTCCTGCAACAAGGGGTTCGACTTAATGGCTTTTATAGCCCTTTGCAACTCTACTATTCTATGATTCTATGATCTTCTGCTGAGGTCCTTCTTTGGGAACCCTCTCCGACAGAGGTTAGAGTGGCTACCAAGGGAAGGCCTTTTCTGTGGTAGCAGCCTGGCTATGAAATCTGCTTCCCAAAGAGACTTAGAAACATAGAAGCATAGAAAACAGAGCGAGTCAGAAGGGACCTCCCGGGCCATCTAGTCTGACCTCCGGCACCAGCTGGCTCCGCTCACGACATGCCCACCATGTGGACATCCAGCCTATCCTTGAACACCCGCACCGATGGGGCCTCAACCACCTCCCGGGGAAGCTCATTCCACACCCTCGGGGTCCTGACTGTCAGGAAGTGCTTCCTGGCATCCAAATGGAACCTTGGCTCCCTGAGCTTTGCTCTGTTGGAGCGCATTCTGCCTTCCTCTGCAGGAGAGAACAGGTCTCTACCCATCTCCATGTGACATCCCTTCACATACCTGTATGTTGCCAACATATCCCCTCTGAGTCTCCTCTTCTCCAGGCTGAAGAGACCCAGTTCCCTCAGTCTCGCCTCATACGGCATCCCCTGCAAACCGGCCACCACCCTTGTGGCCCTATGCTGCACTGACTCTAACCTGACTATATCCTTTCTGTAATGAGGGGCCCAAAACTGAACACAGTACTCCAGTTGCGGGCGCACTAGAGTCATGTAGAGTGGTAGTAATACCTCTCTTGATCTAGAAGCCACACTTCTGGCTATACAACCAAGGGTGGCGTTCACCCTCTTGACCACTGCATCACACTGCTGACTCATGTTTAGTCTGTAGTCAACCAGTATCCCGAGGTCCCTTTCACAAGTGCTTCTCACCAGCCACTTATCACCCAACCTGTACTTATGACAGCTATTCCTATGCCCCAAGTGCAAGACCTTGCACTTATCCACATTGCACGCCATCCTGTTGTCTCCTGTCCACTTCCACAGTCTGTCCAGATCCTTTTGGATCTGGAGTACCTGCTCCTCAGTTGTGGCCACTGCTCCAGTTTTAGTGTCATCTGTGAATTTGATCAGCAGACTGTTCACCCCTTCTTCCATGTCGTTAATGAAAAGATTAAACAGGATCGGCCCCAGGACAGAGCCCGGGGGGACCCTGCTTGTCACTGGCTGCCATCCCGATGATTCCCTGTTAATGGTTACCTTCTGCTTTTGGTCAGTCAACCATGCCCTAATCCACCGGACAGTGCTTTGGTGTATCCCAAAACTCCTCAGTTTCTCCACGAGGATATCATGGGGCACTTTGTCAAAGGCCTTGCTGAAATCCAGGTATACCACATCCACTGCATCCCCTCCATCTAGCCATAGGAAAACCTTGTCATAGAATTCCACAAGGTTTGTCTGGCAGGACCTGTTTTTGCGGAAGCCGTGTTGTGTGGCTGTCAGCCTCCCTTCCCTATCTAGCATCACTAGATCTCTCTCTATTATGAGCCTTTCCATTGTTTTTCCTACAATGGACGTAAGGCTAACTGGTCTATAATTCCCCATGTCCTTTCTACTACCCTTTTTGAAAATTGGGACCACTGATGCCACCCTCCAGTCCTCTGGAACTTCACCTGTTTTCCATGAGGTCTCAAAAATGGAGGCCAGCGGGCATGAGAGAACCCCTGCCAACTCTCTAACTACTCTCAGGTGTAACCCATCAGGGCCTGGTGCCTTTGTAATGTCCAATGCCCTGAGGAGCCCCTCGACTTCAAGGGGGGTGACTCTAATCAGTGCCCCTAAGTCTCCAGCCTCATCTAATCTCCTATGCGGATATCCCCCGTCCTGCTTTGGGGAGAACACAGAGGCAAAATAGTCACTTAGCATCTGTGCCCGTTCCCTCATATCAGTCACTGGATCGCCTTCCTCCTTATTTAGTGGTCCCACCACTTGTCTCCCCTTCCTCTTCCTATTTACATGCTGAAAGAAGCCCTTTTTATTGCTCTTGATATTCTTGGCAAGTCTCAGCTCGTAATCAGCCTTAGCCTTGCGAAGAATCCTTCTGCAACGGGCCTCCTCCTCCCGGTATACCCTTTTGTCTATTTCCCCCAGTACCCATTTCCTACGGAGGTTCCTCTTTTGTCTAATCCCTCTAACCACCTCCTTTTGCATCCATGGCGGCACTCTCCTCTGCCTCCCCACCTTACTGACTAGAGGTATCGTCAAGGCTTGCGCCTCCAAAACCTCCCTTTTGAGTGCTATCCACCCCTCCTCAACTCGCTTACCTTCCAGTAACCTATCCCAGGAGACTTTCCCCAGTCTGGCCTTCAGTTGGCCAAAGTTGGCCCTCTTGAAGTCCCAGCTTCTAGTGCTCGACCTGCTGCCCGTCTGCAGTCCCCTGATCTCAAAGCAAAGGATGGAGTGATCACTCGCATCCAGAGCTCCCCTAATCTGTACTTCATCTATCAGATCCTCCCTATTGGTCAAGACCAAGTCAAGGATGTTTCCCCGCCTCATTGCCTCTCGGACCCTCTGTGTGATAAACGCTCCCTCAATAGCTTCTAGGAAGCGACGTGACCTGGCTGTCACTGCCGAGTGAGTCTCCCAAGTAATATCCGGGAGACTGAAATCTCCCATAATTACTGTGTCTCTCCCCCGAGATATCCTTAGAATCTGATCTGTCAGGACATCATCCAGGGTCTCAAGTTGATCTGGAGGGTGAAAACATACCCCCACTGTCAGGTCTCTTTCCCTGTCAAAATCCCTAAGTTTCACCCAAACTGTCTCTACCGAATCCCCATCTGTGCTGCATTCTATCTCACTGCATCCTATCCCTTCCCTGACGTATAAAGCCACGCCCCCACCTCTCTTTCCCTTCCTGTCCTTTCTAAAAAGGTGATACCCTTCTATGTTCACATTCCAGACTTGCCTTTCATCCCACCAAGTGCCAGGTGCCAATGCTTTATTCATTTTGGTGCCAGACCAAAACCATTATTTTCTTGGTATTTTAATAATTGAATGATTTTATGTTATAAAAATATAGAATTATTTTACTGCATATTTTATAAATTGAAACTATATTTTCAATGTGCTGTTATACTTTTGGTTCTGTATGTCATCTTGAGATCCATTCCAGCTATAGATGGGATAAAAATGTTTTAAATAAATAAATTGCAATTATAGCTTCCATAAAGCCTGAAGTGTCTGATCCTGCCTAATCTTGGAAGCGCAGCAGGCTCATGCCTGGATGGAATCTGGATGGGAGACTTGAGTCCTGCATTTAGCAGGCAGTTGGACCAGAAGTCCTGCTAGACCCTTTCCATGTGTATGATTCTATACAAAATACAGACTTTTCAGTTGACATCAGTTCTGATTTTGATCAATTAATTGATTAGCAAAACAAATTATCAACATGCTCATCAGCTGCATTAACACAGATAACTGTTGTTCAGAAATATACAATAGAAATCTTCAGTGCAATGAATCCATGCTTTTGAAAAGAATGCATGGAATAAATGTTAACCTTTGAAAAATGTGCAAATACATTCTTTAACCATTAGAAGAAGAATGTGTGCATTTCAAAGATGTGTACAACTGATGTATACATTTGGGAAAAATATCTTCATGTGAAAAGTACAGAGGGAGGGGAATGCTCTCAATCCAGTACAGACCCAAATTGGAATGTGTTTCAGGATGGAATTCAGGAAGTTTCAGTGAACACAAGTTTTAAAAGGAAAAGAAATGAGCGGATTCCATAAATGGTCTACTTTAGTCCTAAGTTGCTCAGCTATGAAATCTCTTTGATCATATTGAGGACAAAAGAAAATGTATTTTGTGCACACCACTGTGTTAACTTTTCATATCTGCAAGTACCCAAAGTTCAGCATTGGCTTATTTAGCTTTGCTGGAGCATAGATGTTTCCATAAATGCATCTAGTACAGCAGACTTTAACCCTGCTCTGAACCCAAAAGCAAGAGTAGCTCCATTTCCCTCTGTAATGCAGATTCACTCGTAGTTTACCATACTAACAATAATTTGCTGATGAGGATATTGGCGTGAAAATTCCCCAGGACATGAATTGGTACCACAGTATTTAAACAGTCATAGCATCAAATTTCAAGAGAGGAAAGATTTTCTCCAAAGATGATACTGTCAGAAAATCTCAATTAGCTGGACCGGGATGTCTGATTGGATTCACATAGAAGAAGCTACTCTCAGCTGTTTATCGCAGAGCACCCAGGTGCCTCTCTTTGAGAGAGAAAAATAACGGTGCTGTCAGGAAGTCAGTGCACCAAATCAGCTACAAGCTTTCCAGAGCATATACAGAGTTTTTCATAAGTTGTGGGTCTTGTACAATTTCAGGGTGGTGATGAAATATAGATGAGGACATTTACAGAAGACAATGGGAGTACAAGTAGAATGATATAGAATGTTACAGCAATATAGAATGCTTGAATGACTGATGACCAGATAAACAGCTGAGTGATGTGAATTACAACAGCTCTCAAGCGCAGGGTTTAGCATTCAGAGGAAGGTGATTACATTAGCACACAGAGAATCTATTCAGCACAACCTCACATAACCTGAGAGCTTGCAGGAAACTTTGTTTTACTTTCCACTGCACAATAGCAGAAGAATGTATCAATTTGCTTAAGCGGGTAACTCAAGGCACACACTGGCATTCCTGAGCTGATTATGTGTTCTCTCTTATTGATGCTTTCTTTCACTTAGCGTCTGCAAGAGTTGCTCTGCAAGAAAATGGATGAATAGTGGAACCCCTGGTGCTACCTGCTTTCCCAGGTATATGCAGCTGGGTGAAAAGTTCTAGTCCTTTCAAGTTGAGGGGAGTAGAGGCACTGCTACCAGCTTTTATATTGCACACAAAAAGGGTATTTTTTACGTGAAGGCTTTATTTGGGCTTTCCCAACAATACCAAGAACATAGTTTGCGTTGTATTCCTACTCTGCCAGTGCATTACGCAGTTAGTTACCCAATAAAGCACTTGTCTTTGTAAAGAACAAAATGTACCCCTAAAAATACAATAGCCTAGTAGGAAATCTTTAGAAAACTCAGGGTTTTAACAAACTTGTTACATAGTACATTTTCCCTCAGCATTCCACTTCAAATAACCATAATAGTTTTTATTATGCATACTGCTATCCTACATCAAATTTATATATACAAATATAGTACTCATCCAACTATTAACATGAAAGCTAAATTTAAAACAAACAAAACAAATACCACCCATTTAATTTCCAGTGTTGTTTCTGTTCTTTCATTTAATTCTGGAAAGCCAGCAACTTCTAACTCTCACTCAGTTGCCTTCTTGCAGTCATTCTTGTTCATTTCTTTGCTCTTTTCCACTCCCCCCTCTTTATTTTCTTGACACAAATAGCAGTCATTGCTCAGAGAATGTGCTGGGTTAGCCTGCTTTGTAATTCAAACCTTTTATTCAGGTTACCATTATGTACTAAAGAGGGAAATATGTGTTGGCTAAATGGCCTTGTTATAGATGTTCCCATTGTGGAAAGTAAGGTTGGGCTTATGCACGCACATTCACATGGGCCTTTCCAAATCATTGCTCTATTTATCATGCACAATGGAGTTTCACTTGTTCTTTCTCTCTCTTTTCTTACTAAGGGAAAAGGCCTTATGTGCAGAGATTTTAATGATTCCTTCCAATGCATCATCTTCAAAGCTAAAAGTCACACCAAACCCAGTGTGATACTATCACCTTCCACATATGATTTCAAAAGTATTCAGTGGTAGAATTGCAGGGTAGGCATACTGAGGACCTGCAGTGGTTTTCACAGCTGATTGGTTTTTCCCAAGTCACTGATTCTTGTATACTGATGCTGGTTTTTTTCTATAATTTTATGCAAATTCAGTCACCAGTTTATTAAAAAGCCAACCAAAAGATGCTCTTGCCATCCTATAGACTAAAGTATAATGATGTGCATTTGGGGAATTATGCATTTGGGAATTTGCACATTCCTGAACATCTGAATTCATGCAAACACATAGAAAAGCATTTGTGCAAAATTCAGCTCAGTCAATGAGCAGGTGACGCAATGAAAGACATCTGCTAATCTGCAAAACACAGATGGAACAGGTTGTACACAGTCTTGAGATCATTCTGCATTGATGTTTGATGAACAGCTTTTGCTCCAGATTGGCTTGGTAAAATGCAACAAGGTCTCCCTCAGTTCCAGTGTTTTGTCATGCATGTGCTTCTCCCCCATTTTTCTTCTCAAGCAGACCAAACTGAAAGTTCATAAGATACGATCATTTATTGGAACCTAACAGGTTTTGCTGTGATACTGTGTGTTTTCTGTGAGAGCTGTTAACAAGTTGTACAGATCAAAGTAATGATTCCTCCAATATTGAGAGTAGCTTCTGCACATGTGAAGAATCGATTCCAAACTGGAATGGTTCCTTCCTTCCTTCATTTCCCACAGTATTTCATGCTGCTTATGGGCCAAAGGGTGCAACACCTGGTATTATATAATTGGTCCATATGCTTGCTTCGTACCAACACTCTGGATCTAGGAATTCACTCCTCTGCCCCTAGTTCTACAGTGCCTCCTCCCATGCACAAGACAGTTTTGTTCTCAGTTGCTGCATGTGTAATCTTGCTTCTTAACCTAGACTTTCTGGCATCTCCAGCTAACTTCCCCCCTTCCATTCCATTTGTCTCACATTCTGAATCTTAACTGTCTGGGTGGGATGCTGCATTTGAGAAAAGCTGGAACCCATCTCTATGTTTATCTCCTTCCTGCTTGCCCACATAGTTGTTTTTTCACTCACCTGACATAGACTTACCTGATAGTGATGGGACAGTCCGAGATGCTGTCTGCCATTTTCATTCTCCTGCATTGCTCTGCAGTGGCACTGTGTTGGGTGCTCCGAAGCATTTGGGGTAAATTAGAATCCTGAATGGCTTCCCCACTGAGACTTTAGCAAGCTCATGGCCAGAGGCAGATAGGTGTGAGGTGCAGATGACAGCACAACTGGACAGTTGCTATCTCTTGAAGCTGCCCAGAGACATTGAATACTAGCCTTAATCATGAATATGGAGAAAAGCTGATTTGCCCAACTAAGAAAATATTCAGGCTATTTTGGGGAGCAGTTAAACTAATTGTGTTCTGAGTTTAGGCATGTTGCAAAATAGTTAAGCATTTGCTTCAATCAAGCATATATGTTTCTGTTTCATGGTGCTGGCTGGCATTTGCTTTTGTTGGTATCAGAGGTTTTTATTGAGTTTCCAATGAAGTTTTTAGCAGAAGATTTATGACAATGTACGACTTGTAGTCATTCAGCTATCAATAACAATTTATATCTGCGGGCTGGCATTTTACACTGTCATGAAGAATTCAGAGGGTTAGCTAGCAGTGAAGCAGTGAAATATTGACTCAGGCCTATTCAAAATGTTGGATTTACTTGTAGATGTGTGGTCAAATATCCACGGGAATGTTTCACCACACCTCCATACCCTTCCCATGTTAATTCTATTTGTTTTTCGATCCACTTTGAGAGTCACCCAAAGTAGCCCTATACACTTTCTGTTGGCTGTCATGTAAGTGATGGCATCATGATCCAGAACTGCAAGCTTTAATGGGGTTATTTAATCATGCTAGGGAAAGTCAAAGGCAGAAGAAAAGGAAGACCAAATATGAGATGGATTGACTCCATGAAAGAATCCTTAGCCTTGAACTTAGAAATGATAGGCAGGGCTGTCACAAACAGGACATTTTGGAGAGCTTTCATTTATAGCGTTTTCATAAGTTGGATATGACTTGTCGGCACATAGCAACAGCAAGAACATTATTTGTTTGAAAGAGGTCTGTAATAGCCTATGTCCTGTATTTATCACAGAGAAACACTTATGCATAAATGGTGAGTCATTCCTGTCACTACTTTAATGCATATACCGTGAACACATCCTCCCCTCATATTGCCTGGGCTATCTTCACAGCAGTACCTGCCTTCACAAACATCCTGCTTAGATGTGAAGAAGGGGGATTTTGTTAGCTTACTAGACCAGTGCAGGAGGCCATTGCATTGCTATTGGTCCATGAGCAGCATAACTCACTACTAGGAGGATCTCACCTCTTTCCATCTAGGAAGCAGGACTTCTTCTGTTGATGAAGGCCATTTCCTGAAAGCTGGAATGGGGATCATAACTTCACCATCAGATATGATAAGATATACTTAAGAGCCTGAAGTAGCCTTTGCACAACTTCAAGCTACCCTAAAACCTGGGGTGCCCTTTTCCTGCAGGACTTTTCCAGCAGGAATTCAGGAGAGTCCCTTCTTTCAAGAGGAAAGTACATTTGGTTATTGATGCAACCAAGGTCCTTCTCAGTGGCTGCTCCCTGCTAAGGGATTCTGGGTTTGCTTCTTCTTTGCTGCCCTGCCAGTAAGCATAAACTAAAGCAGGCCTTTGGTGTAAAAATGGGTCTGTTGAAGAAAACCCTGTCTCTGCTCTGTTATTGGTGTTTTTAATTGTGTTTCCAGGTGTTTTCATATTATTGTTTTATCAAGTGTTTCAGTCAATGTAAGCCACCTTGAGTACCATTTTTGTACAAATCAGATGAAGAAATCCAAATGTTCTGTGCTTGCTCCTATCAGCAGCGGGGCTCTGCCAAATGAGAATGTGTGAATAAGTAAAACTGAAGTTCATTAGGTTCTTCAAATTCCACCTCAAAGCTCATCTTGAGTCATGCCCATTTCAGATTGTGTGCTGTGTTTAGCTTGTTGATGTTTTGCACACACAAAATGATATGCATTTTTCCAAATTGTGCACCCATTTTCTTCCTTTTTATTAAATGCATTTGTATACATTTTTTAAAGTGCCCATTTAAACATATGCATTTTTGGTGTATAATTTTTCTGAAAACACATTTTTCTTCTCATTGTTGAGCATATTGCATTACAAGTTCAGAACTATGTGAATTTTGAGTGCAGTGCAGTGTGTTTGTGTGTTTGAATTTAGTTTAAGAAAGGGTAAACTGGTAAATTCTAATAAAACAAAAATCAACTGAAACTAATTTCTCATATATCCCTACTTCCAAAGCAATCCAGCTCAGATATCTCCATAGCATTTAGACAGACATGCTTTGCTTGAAGTCCTTTGAGAATATCCAATAAAAAATGAGGCTGAAATTGTGTTGAAATCCATTGATGTACATTGGTATATGAGACTTTTTTTAGATGACTCAGCTACCATAGGCCCCATTATAACTGGCTTGTGAATAACATTTTATTTATAACCTTCAGCACATTGCAGATTAATATTTCAATTTATAATGACACCAGATTAAAAGCAACAAATTCCCCAAGAGACACAGAACTGATGATGATGATGATGATGATGATGATGATGATGATGATGGAAGCCTGCTGTTATTGTCACTCTGCACACAGTCTTCTTCTTTTCAAAACTGTAAAGGTGATAAGGAGATAAACTTTTACAAGTGAGCAGATATTAGGATCCAGTTACAAGGTTGGAGTTGGCTTCTGATGAGGAGGTCTGAAATTTAATAAGGCAGTATACAATCTTGAAGCTGCTTCTTTAATGGCACAAAGAACCTATGTAAGCATGCATGTATTAACAGAGCCTTGGGGATTAAGGTGTGAGAAAAGTCTTAAAAATGGGTGCAATTTAGATCTGAATGAAAAACAACCATCACTCCTATATCACAATATGCAATATCACAGAGTGGATGTGGGAAAACAGGGCAAAGCAGCTAATTTTAGATAAGGCAGATGTTGCCTGGAGACTTTCTTGACTGGTGTTTAGGTATTCATGTCTTGGAGAGGGTACTATTTTTTCTTAAAACAAAAGCAAAGAAGCAAAAAAACCAAACCAAAACAAAACAACAGTTTGTGAGTGCTATTGCTTACCAGGAGACCTCACTTAGAACACCTCTTCTGGGAAGCAATACTAGTATTCCTATTATTAATTTGATTTATATCTCAGCATTCATCAGAAGGAACCCAGGGTGGCTAATTACCCAAGTAACATATAAAAACCTCTAAAATCAGAGCACTAAAATGGCAAATACAACACAATAAATCCATCACTAAAGTTGAGTTTCACTTGACTAAAGTGTACAAACAAATCAGTGTTGGAGATGGCTGAATATCTACTGGAAGAACCTCTATAGCCATGTTGCCACAGAGCGATTGACCTGTCACATGTGGTGGTCTAAAGACCACATTCTTCTAGGGTACTGCAAGCAGAGCCTCCCCACCAATTTTAAATTCCATGATGGTTGGTATTGGAGAAAGTGATCCTTCAGCTACTTGGGTACTCAGAGCCAGAACCTTGAATTGGTCCTGGTACCTGACTGGTAGCTATCACAGAGACTGCAATATGGTGTAAAATGCAATTGCTCCTGTCTGCATTCTTCATTCTTTACATTTATTTATGAATACATTTATACCCAATATCTACATTTATACTCTCTGTACATATATAAAACGCAGTTAGCAAACAGTTTAATTAAAATTATGTACAATAAATAAGGTAAAGGTTTCCCCTTGACATTAAGTCCAGTCATGCCTGACTCTGGGGCAGTGCTCATCTCCATTTCCTAGCCGAGGGAGCCAGCGTTTGTCCACAGACAGTCTCCGTGGTCATGTGGCCGGCATGACTAAACACCGAAGTGCATGGAACTCTGTTACCTGCCCACTGAAGTGGTACCATTTTATCTACTTGCATTTGCGTGCTTTCAAACTGCAAGGTTGGCAGGAGCTGGGACGGAGCAACGGGAACTCACCCTGTTGTGCAGATTTGAACCGGTGACTTTTCGATCAACCAGCCCAGCAGCACAGTGGTTTAAACCACTGTGCCACCTGCAGTCCTGTACAATAAATAATGAATAGTTAAATACTTAAATTAGAACACATTGAAATATGAGCCAAATTACTGTTCAGAAGAAAATCAGGCACAAAAGTAGAGGGTGAACTGCTGGGAGGTTTAATATCCATCCATTTCCCCAAATGCCAAGTGTTTTCAAATACGTCTCTTCTGAAGTTATTTGTTAGAGGAAAGAGACAGAGAAATATACAGATAGGAAGGATGGACTTACCACCCTCGTATCTGTGATTACCAAGTATGGGAACCTGACTATTGTCTGATTAGGGCTGGGAGGAACCCCTTCAGAATCCAGCCCTCCTGCACCTGTGGGCTTCCTTGTCTGCTCAGCACAGTCCTGAAAAGTGAGTCAAGCCGAGAGGAAGTTTGCAAATGCTTCCAGACTCCAGGTATGTATGTATGTATGTATGTATTTAAAACATTTATATGCCGTCCTTTGCAGCAGGATCAGGACGGCTTACAAGAGTAAAATTCCAATATAATAACAATATAATATTATGAACAACATAAAAACATTCCATAGTAACACAATTAACCACAATATATCCTCTCTTAAAATAAAGGCATGAATGTATAAAAATTAATATTATTCAAATGAAATTAATTATTAAAGTGATGGTTAAATAAAAAGGTCTTTACCAGGCTCCAGAAAGAGTAGAGGTTTGGCACCAGGTATCTCTCTCTGGGAAGCATGTTCCATAGTCTGGGTGCAGAAGTGGTGACCCTCCTCCTTAGATGCAACCACCCAAATAGAGACTTCAGGACATGGAGGAGAGGCTCCGCTAGTGGTTGTGCCAGGCACCATTCCTGGCCATGCCAGAGACCAAAATACCTTCCTACCTGCCATAGTTGTGCCAACAGAAGCAGATATGGAACTGGGGTACTGCAAGTGTTTGCACTAGCCACCATTCCTGGCTACCAACCCACCAGGCAGTGCAGCTGGCAGCAAGGAGGGACACTGCTTGCACAGAAGGTGGGTCTTGATTCCTGGCAAGGGCCCCTCAGATGCTGGGAATGCTTGCCAAGAGTTTGCACCCAGGGCTACTGTGAAGTCCCAGTCCCATCCCCTCAAGGTCTAACCACTTCCTGGATATTGGCATCATCTTGAATGTTACCCAGTGGAATTAGTGACCTGCCTCTTAGACACACCCTTACAGGAGCTCCCAGCTTGGGACTTCTGCACTTGTCTTAAGTTTACATTGACTTCCTCTAAAACTGCAAAACTGTTGAACACATATGTGAGGTCATCAGATGAGGATGAGGATGCAGGGCAGAGCAGTGGTTGTTTGGCAGGATGAGGTGGAACCCTACTCTTGCCCAAGTTGGTTGGTGCTGGGGAAAGTTCTTGCCACCAAGTGCCTTTTTGGGTGGCATTCTAACGAAGTATGCAAACTATCATAACTGAACAAACTGGATAATATTAAACAATGAAAGACCCAATATCATTATGATCAAGAACAGCAACAACAGAATTACTGTAACTAGTAGTGCTAATAATATAATTTTAGCATTAACATAATGAATGCTGGTAACAAACTATAATGGATACAGAAGAACTTGCTGCCAGTGAACAACTTGGTGACCATGCTAAATACAGTCTGGGAAAATGATCCCACCAGAACTTTTCTCCTCCTTTCCTCTTTTAATATTGGGGTGCAGGGGAGCAAACTAATTTCAGCCTGAGAGAAAGTAGCCACAATGCTGCCACAAAGAAGCTGCAACCCAAATTAGATCTGGGGGTCAGAAAGCTAAGCTAAGCAGGCACTAAAGGCAGTAACTAGAAAGTACACACATGGGGTGGGGGGGGGATAATATGCAGAGCCACAGCCCCACCCAAACAAAACTGACCAGATGTTACCATGGCTTTCCTAGGAGGGTGGAAGAGGGTCTCCTGGCACCAAAGCATGCAGATGTGAGGGTTTCACAGAAAGGGTGCCTTCCCCACAACCATGCTGGACCACTGGCCTATCGCTCAATCAATCTTTCCTCACCAAACCAAAGAAGCAAGAAGGAGAGGGCAGTGGAATATCCTTAGGGCACTCTGCCATCACACTCCTCTGACAACCATCTCCATTGTTTCTAGAACTGACAGGATGAGGCCGACAATGAAGTGCGGAGTGAGTTTTAAGCGCCCAAACTCTGCCCTCTTACACCCCTGGCATTTTAAGCATGCAGTGAGGCATTTCAGGCCATGAAGTGCCTTTCTTCAACCAAGACTTGTGTCATGCTAGAGCCTTGATGATGACAGCCATTTCTATACAGCTCTACAGGATAAGGCAGAGCCATCTGTTGAGGAGGTGGTATGAAGGCATTTTGTTATCTCCCTATCTGAGTGGTATAACCCAGGGGCAGGAAGAAAGAGATGCAGCCCACATTGCCTAGGTGGTTGAGAAACAATGACCTGCTGCTGTGAAGGACAGAACATTCACAGAAGGAGATAACCAGGGGAGCAGTTGAAACTGAGTGCTTCCCCAGCAACACATAAGGAGAAACAACTTCCCAGTCCCACAAGCAAGACTGAAATGTTAACATGTGAGTTGCTGATCAGATCCAAAAGAAACCAGCAAGCCATAAGGAAAAAGAAAAGCCATTGCTGATTAAAAGCTCAGGGTGGGGACAATCATTAATGAAGGTTCGAGGCAAACATCCCTAGGGAAGGAGTTCCCTTAAATATAATTGTCCTGATATCAGGATATTGACTACATGATTTCTAATTGTTGTGCTCAAGTTGTAAAGAAGCCTCTCCAGATGCTGCCCATAAAGCAGGTTAGGAAACAAAGAGCCATAAGCATGCAAAGCAAGGAGGAGGAGAACATGGTTTGGGTTCAGGTGACTTCCTCAGATTCATCTCAAGAGCCTCTTTCTCTAGTGGGATATATTCTTGTATGGATGTGTGAGAAATCTGGTTATGACAGCTGTTGCATTGCTGAACTGTGCCTGACACCATGGCTGGGATTGTGATAAAACTGAGATCACAGTCTGAGAATGGATCTATTGTTACATTTCTAGTTTGCCCCAGTTTTAAAGACCATTTCCCTGGGAGAACTGACTCTTTGCTGCTTGCCTCATTGGCAGAGCATGCAAATTACTGGAAGGAGTTTATGAGATGTAGCTACTGCCTCTAACATTAGGTAAGCAGAGAGGCATAAATATGGGGGACACATTCATCATAGACTAATGACTATTGGCTAGTTCTTTGTTAGGCAAATGGCTTTCACAGCACCTGTAAAATTAAATTCTTTAATTCTTTAGACCCTGTCAGTGAGAAAGAAAAGAAAAAAACACTATTAATAGACCAAGCTATTTGAGTTTTTTAAAATAGCACTGATTAATCTGTGAGTGTGATACAGATCAACAGAAGATTATTAAGAAATGATAGAAAAATCTGCATACACATTTAAAGTAGCCATGGGTGTGTATTTCTCAAGTCTGCATGAATTTCTTGGATTAGATATATTTTGCAGTGTCAGAGTGAATAGGGGCAAGAGGCATTTTATGTAGTTAGCAATAGTTTGAGGATTGATGTGGTAAAAGCACTCAAATAGCTTGAGCATGAGTAACAATTTGGGACAATTGTTAACACATCACAAACAGTTAAAGAAGTAGAAAATTTCTCAAAATATGACTTAGGCAATTAAAGCTGACTGAACAAGTGGTAACACTTTCGGTTACCGCAATAACATTAAATAGCTGAGGTACATCCAAATCAACTGAAAGAAAGATGGAAAGCTTCAAACCGGAAGAAAGATCTTGAACAGGACTTCAGAAATGCTATTAAAACCACTAACATGAAGAAAATAAGTGGTTTGAATAGAAGTATAATTAGTTGTAAATAATTACAGTTTTAAAACTAAGAACAGTATTGACTGATGAGACAGTCATTTTCAGTCAGCCGTTAAATAATAAAATACCCAGTGGGAAGTTAACATGGTAAATAAGTAAACTGGACTGATGATGCTTTTCAATTGCACTCAGGTTTAATCTCCCAAACCTCTCACCAAGAGTGTTCAAAATGCTAAACAGAATTCTAGCCAAGGAGTTCCATCAAAAAGTCAGGAATTTTGGGCCATTAGGGATGTGTGTGCCCTCCCCCACCCAATTCACCCAGGAATGAACTCATGTATAATCTGAAAAGAAGAAAGCTAAATTGGCTAATTGTTCAAGTCAGTCTGGAGGTAGAGGCTTGAGGCATCAGTCCTGCTCTCCCCATATTCTTTCCTTTTATTTGTTTGGCTTTCTCTAAATGAGGATGATACAATCATAGAATAGTAAGATTCTCCTTCTTGGAAGGGGCCAAGAAGACCATTGGATCCAACCCCCTACTGTTTCAGGACACCAATTTACACAATCCCATTCAGATTGTCCAGTTTGTTTTTGAATGTCTCTAGTGTGGAAGAGCCCATGACCTTTCTAGGCAGCTGAGGAATCTTTTCCTAATATCTAGCCTGAATCTGGGTTGTCACAACTTGAGTTGATATTTTGTGTCCTACACTTTGGTATCAGTGAAAAGAGATCACTACCTTCCTCTTTGAGTGCAATGGTGCCAAGGAAAAAGCAAGAAGGAATAAGAAGGTTCTCTCACCTCCTCCTCCATCACCCTGCTGAACCCTGCAAAACATTTGATTTTCTAGAGTGATACCTGTTCTTCTCAAAAAATACTGCTACAGAGATAGGATGGCTATCTTTTTCCAGCTGAGGTGTTGCCCTGACCAAGGGAAGGATTTCAAAGTTCAGGGGAAGGGTTATTAAAAGCTCTTATCTCCTTTGAAGTGGGCTTTTAAGTATATTTTGGAGGAAATTTTTATGACACCTGTCCCCTATTAGCAAGTATTCAAGGCAGGCATTTCAAGCAATATATTAACCTTTGTGTGGGATGTATGTAGAAGGCAGTCTGTTTTTTGCACAGATGAAGAATTTTGGATCAGCAAGCAGTGCTTACCCTTACAGACAGAAAACTCCATGCAGAAAGAACGGTCCAGAGACGGGTCAGCAACACACCAGAAACTAGTCCAGCAGGCTGCAGTGAGGGGTTGGAAAGTGAGAAGTAGGGCCATGCCAGCCACCCTGCTGAATAACTAAATCTTTCATCTTCCCTCCCCATCCTTGTTCTTTGTCTCTTCTGTCTTTTTTTAAGATTGGAAGTCTGCAAGCAGAGACTGTGTTCTTTACTGCTATACATGAGACCCTCCAGGAGCTATTTTGGCCAAGATACAAGATAGAACCCCTGTAAATAAATATACCAAAGTGTGTCACAACAGGTATCCCCTCCAGCACAGAAGCATGTTCCATTCTCTTATTCTCATTCCCAATGAGTCACATGACCAGCCAAGAACAGCTACAACTTTTATTAACTCCTCATTTCAGCACAGGATTGTGGAAGTCCATTATTGCAGGA
Organism: Varanus komodoensis; assembly: GCF_004798865.1. Taxonomy (NCBI): domain Eukaryota; kingdom Metazoa; phylum Chordata; class Lepidosauria; order Squamata; family Varanidae; genus Varanus; species Varanus komodoensis. Next base: position 40,891,558 of record NW_025335941.1, read on the forward strand.
TCAGACTTATTTCTTGAAGGTTGTTTAAGTGTGTGGTTGTCATTGATGTTGCATTGCTTTTCTATCCTCCTTTTTTTTCTCTTGCAAGGAAAACAAGGTGTCCTACATAGTCCTCATCCATTCCATGTTATTCTCACAACAAGCTTGTGAGTTTGGTCAGACTGAGAGTGAGCGACTCACCTAAAATCACCCAGTGAACTTCATGGTTGAGCAGGGACTAGAACCCAGATTACCTGAATCCCAGTCCAACACTCTTAACTGCTATACCACACTGGATCCCAGTGTGAAATAAGTATTAGATAAGAAGTTATAGTAAGCCTGATCTGTTACCAAGCCTGCAGAAGAAGTGAATGAGTCCTTTCTTGTTCACTTATTTCTGCATGTCATCGACTGTGCCAAGAGGTCTCTCTTCTCTTTTTTATCCTAGCAGTCTCTCCTTTGCTTTACCTCTTTGGCCTTCTAAGACAGATACTCATTGTCCCTTCCTACTACTCAGTTTTGTGCCTTCTGTTCCTTTCATGTTGCTCTTCCTATTTCCTCAACTTTACTGCAGCTCTATTTTTCCTCCTTCATCCCTGAGCTTCCAGCGTTCAGGTTTTTATCCTGTACTTCAATCCCGCCTCCTCCTCTCCCCTCTGAGTCCTGAAGCCATTTAAAGATGTTCTCTGGATCCCCTTTCTTTCTGTTTAACCAGCCCTTAACAACAGTTGGCTTCTGTTGCTGGGAGGATTGTAAGCTGGCTTCCAACAATACCTTACAATGTGGAACACAATATAATGTCCTTCAACAGGCCAGAGGGAAGAATTTGACCTCTTAACGTTTACATGATGAAATGGATCTGACCACAGCCAAATTCATGGTGAGTTCAAACATTTGATAAGTCATTAACAAATGAAAACATATGTGAATATATGAAAAACAATGGGAAGATTATTCATACTCCCCTTCCTTGGAGCATCTTTCTACCCCATCTCTCTGTGAGGGCTGCATGGGAGGCCACAACAAGCCTAGCTCAGTCAAGACCTCAATCACAATAGTATAGCAGTAACCAGCAGACTCATTCCACAACTCTTTGCAGGTTTGCTTTCAAGCCACGTATTTGGAATCACAGCCAAAAGAAGTAGGTTCCAGATGTGTGTGACTGCAGGGGCAAGGAATAAAACTCACAGAGAGAGCAAGTGGATTGTGGCTAGGAGGCAAGAGACAGTTTGGGGAGATAATTCTATTTATGATTTGACAGAAAAGAGCCCGACAACTCCCAGGATTCCCCAGCCAGCAATGCTACTGGGGAATGCTGGGAGGTGTTTTTTGCTTTTGCTTTTCCTGTCTCTCTTTAAAGAAACAGGTGGAAGAGGAAAAGTAAGTGAGAATACGGGAATCTGGCAGTGTCTATGGGACTGAGAGAAGAGGAAAAACAAGCCAATGAATGAAAACAAAGGAACAAAAGCAGGGGGTGGAGAAATAAATGTGACAGGGTAGATTTCAGGGCTAGGAAGTGTGTGTTGCTGTGGTCTATAAGGATTCAATCTATCTCTCCAGGCTTCCTGTCCCTGTCTCTGGAGTGTTTACATCTTATTGTATCAGTCCTATCCCCCATGCTATTCAACATCTGTATGAAGCCATTGAATGGCATCATCTGGAGTTTTGGAGTGTGCTGCCATCAGTATGCTGATGACATGGGGTTCTACCTCTCCTCTCCATCCTCATTAGCTGTGCTAAATAGGTGTCTGGATGTGGCAATAGATGAGACCTAATAAACTAGAAACAAGGCAGAGAGGCTTTTGGTGATGCTGAAAATGTGTGGAGATGAAGAGTATTCAACTGTTCTGGATGGGCTTGCACTCCCTTGGAAGAAACAGCTCTGTAGCTTGAAGGTTCTCCTTGAGCCATCCCTGGGCTGGTGGTCCAGTTGACTTCCCTGTAGACAAGGATACCCTGATTTTAGACATCTACACTCTGGTAATCTCTAAATTAGATAACTGTGATTCACTTGGAGACAATTCTGATGCTGTTGCTTGTGCAGAATGTGAAAGCAGATTAACAACTGGGACCAGAAGGCCCAAACATATTATTTATTTATTTAGAACATTTCTATGCCGCCCCATTCGCAAAAAGCCTTGGGGCAGCTTACAAATCAAATAAACAATCATATAGTTAACCTTAAAAATCTGGAGACATCTCGGCATGAATATAAAAACCAATAAGTAAATACAACCAACAATTGACAATTAAAATAACTTTTAAATAAAAAGGTCTTGTCCTGGAACCGAAAAACAAATAACAACGGCGCCAGGTGGACCTCTCTGGGGAGCACATTCCATAGGAGGGGTGCCACTGCAGAGAAGGCCCTCCTCCAGGTACTCACCCTCCTAATATCTTTCACAGAGGGTTCCCAGAGAACCGATCTCAAGGGGCGGGAGGGCATATATGGACGCAAGCATTCCTTTAGATAACCAGGACCCAAGCTGTTGAGGGCTTTATAGGTGAGGACCAACACGTTGAATTGGGCCCAGACTTCAATGGGAAGCCAGTGAAGTTGACGGAGGACTGGGGTTATATGAGAACAAATCCCAGTCCCCATTAGCAACCTGGCAGCTCTGTTTTGCACCAATTGAAGTATCCGGACCGTCTTCAAGGGCAGCCCCACGTAGAGCGCATTGCAGAAGTCTAATCGGGAAGTTACCAATGCATGTGTCACTGTCGCCAGGCAGTCGTTCTCCAGGTAGGGACACAGCTGATGGATCAGCCAAAGCTGAAGGAAAGCGCTCCTCACCACCACTGTCACCTGAGCTTCTAACGACAGCTCTGGGTCGAGAAGCACTCCCAAGCTGCGAACCCTGTCCCTAAGAGGGAGTGCAACCCCATTCAGGACAAGGTCCAGGTCCCCTCCCCCGAAGTCCGAACCACCTACCAACAGGACCTCCATCTTGTCTGGATTGAGCTTCAGTTTATTGGCCCTCATCCAGCCCATTACCTCAGCCAGCATCGGTTCAGTACAGCCACTGCCTCACCTGGATTAGTTGAAAACAAGAGGTAGAGCTGGGTATCATCAGCGTACTGATGATTCCGCAGCCCACACCTCCTGATGACCTCTCCCAGTGGTTTCATGTAGATGTTGAATAGCAAGGGGGACAAAATGGACCCCTACACAGAGCCATAGTCCCCCAGCACCACCTTCTGGAATTGGCCATTAAGATAGGAGTGGAACCACCACAAAGCAGTGCCTCCGACCCCCAATCCCGCTAGCCTATCCAGAAGGATACCATGGTCAATGGTATGGAAAGCCACTGAGAGGTCCAGGAGGACCAACAGGGATGCACTCCCCCTGTCTCCCTCTCATCATACAGGGCAACCAAATGACTGCACATATTACTCATTTGGGCATGTATTGGGTGCCTGTATACTTCCATGCCCAAGTCAAGTTGCTGGTTATAACTATAAAGTTCTATATGGCTTAGGACCACAAACCTGACCTGCCTGTCAGGTTATCCAGGCACAACAATAGTATCCAATGACTTCATCCAGTTGCCACTTCAAAGGGAGATCAGAGAGAAACAACAAGGAAGAAGACATCTCAGTGGTGACCCCCAGTTGTGGAATGATTTACTCACTGAGTGCTAACTGGATGCCTGGTGCTTACAATATAATCTTATTTGGCTCTAGTTTATCACTACTCTTTACTCCTAGGCACTTAATGGCATATGATGACACATGTTTGTTGTTTTAACAGGTCTCTTTTTATTGAAATTATTTTAGTCGTTTGAACTGCTTTAAATTGTTTGTATTAGAATTTCCCTCCACATTTTTAATTGTCATGCTTTTACTGTAATGGCTACCTTTATGAATCATCATGAATTACCTATAATACTTTTGCTGTTGAGAAGTATAGAAAGGAAAACCTTCATCATCATTTAAGAGTAAATGAGCAAACCAGCTGAAAAGCTCAAAGGCTAAGTGTCCATACTGTCCAATAGCAACTTGCCTTGAAACATCTTGATGGAAAAGTTGTGGTTCCTATACAGAAGCATAATGACTGAAAAGCAAGGGCTGGGTTGTATCAGATCAGTTCTGATAACTTCTGCAACACAAAACAAAAACAAAGGTGTCCATATTTGGAAGAAAAGGGGTGTAGAATTCAGGATTATGAATCCAGGAGAAACCAGTATATGCAGATTCACTCATATAGTCCTAGGGCTTTGAAACTTTACTTTTTTAAAACCTGAGTTTTAATCCCTGTATTAAAGCTTAAGTAGAGTCACCACTTCTTTTTTAGACAGGATCCTCATCTTTAACAGCTTATTTCAGGAAAGTACAACATACTGCTTCTCCATGTTGGGAAAAGCTTTTGAACTGGCTGTTCCAGCTGAGTGCAAATCTCAGTATGGTTCATGTTTCATAAGAATTGACCAGCATTTGCAAAATTCTTCATATCTGGGAGAAAAAGAACATGAGTTTTAAAAAATACATGCAGGAGAAATTGAACCCCAACCCTAACCTATTCCTTACAAGAAGCATGAAGACCTTTATTTTTTCTTTCCTATATTCCATACTGTTAAACCCTCTCTGAACAAAGGGGATTGAGTAACACTAGCTGTCTGAAAGAATCCACATCCAATAGATTTGAATACCACCATAGTGTTAGCAGATTAGATATTTACTGTTGTCTAGTGTGTAATGTTAACTGCAAATTGATTCCCCTTCAGACAACCTAATTCCATTTAATTTCCATCACTCAGTGACTGGTAACCGAGGTAGGGGATGATTGACTTTGTTCATTTATTTAATGTATTTATTGCATTTGTATACAACACCATATCTAGGCAGATTCTGGAGCAGTGAACAATAAAAAGCTAAAACAGATAAAATGACAAAAATTACTCATCAATAACAAGATAACATTAAAGCTTCCCAGTCAGCAAGAAAAGCCTCCCAGAATGAAGATGTCTCGACAGACATTGAAAACGACACAGTGTTGGAAACCTACTGAATTCCAGGGAAAGAAATTTCGATAGAAATGGGGCCACCATACAGAAGACTCTTCTGGTAGACTCCATGCAGGCTGTAGTTCCATCTGGAAGCACAAGGAGCATATTCTCTGATGACCTCAGTGACTGGACATGTTGATAATGGAGAAGGTGTTCTTTTAGAGTCCCTGGTCCCCAGTTGTTCATGGCTTTGTACTCTAGTACTAATCCCTTTTCCTTAACTGAAAAGGAACAGTTAAACCAGACCCTTCAGCAAGGGAGTTGCATGCTGACAAGGAGCAGCTCTTAAGAACAACTGAACTGCTGATTTTGACATCAGCCCCAGTTTCTGGAGCAACCCTGGGACAACCCCATGTAGAGCATATTGCAGTAATCTAATCTTTGTGTTTCTAGTGCATGTATCTCTCACAATGTACTTTGAGAGGAAGAGAAACCCAGCGTTGTTTTGAGAGTGGTACAAGGGAGAGTAAATGGTATTCATAAATTCACTGCTTACACTGTAGAACAGAATAAGTTGAATCTGCCTTTGTCAACCTAGTGTCTTCCATATGTGTTGACTACACAACTCCCATTCTCCCCAGCCAACATTGCTCAGGTGCCCAGGTTGGATAAAGCTGAGATAAATTATCTGGGAACTGAACTGCTTACAGCCTTCCAAACATTTCCAATACATAACAGAGAAAGAGTACCATGGTGGCAGGCCACAAATGCCGCAATAGCACAAGATAAATGGTGGAACATGCACTGAGAGATGCTTTTATTGAACAGGATGTTAAAACGAATAACACAATCAATGCCGTAATATTTAATTCAATACAGACCCATGATTGGGAATGGTCTCCCTCTATTTCATGCTGTCATAAGAATTACCATTTGTCATAACTAGGATTATTCGCTGTATTGGTGCATAATTGTCAAGGGATTGGATTTGGAGAGCTTTTGCTGCACAGACATTGAGCAAATCTCAGATGGGCATCTGGTGTTCTTTCACTGGGCATTAAAGATGCAATCCTGGACATCCTACAAGTTGTAGGACTTTGTCTGTCTAAACCTGCATAGAACTGCACTTTAAAATGCATAAAGAAGGATGACGGGAGGAGCTACTCTAATATGGAAGGGTAATTTGCCAATTGTCTATTCATTTATTTAACTATTTGTATCCTGTTGTGGTTCCATCAGAATAATCCTTAAAAAAAAGTCACCAAAAAAATCAGGAGGATATCTGAGCTGTAGCTGTTGCAATCCATGTTTCTCCCTCTAAGCAATTCCAGTCTCACCAGCATTTCTTTGATTAATGATTTTATAGCTACACATAAGTCACTGAGCATACACAAAGTCAGTGTTGAACCCTATCTGCCATTCATCTCTTAAAACTCTCCTTATGAGCCCTTTTGTGGAAAGGGCATGCTTCCACTTCTCCCATCTTGCCCCTGACTGGGCTTCCCCCCAGTGTCTGCACTGAGCCACTGGTTTCACCATCTCAGGGGGTGGAGGCTCTTCATTGGAGAAACTTCCCAAGTCAACATCTCCTTCCATGGATGGTCACTCTCCAACATTCTCAGGGTTGGGTTGATCTGTCTCACCACTTGTCCTTGGGCTAATGTCTCCCACTGCCACCACCTGTTGGGTCACAGGCCCCTAAACTGCAGCTTGAGGCGGCCCCATTTCAGAAACAGGGCCATCCTCAAAACTGGAATCTGAGCCCGCAGTTCAAATGGCATGGGGAGTCTCCCATGAGCGTGCCTGAGGCTTGACCGGGTGCACATGCAGAGCAGCAACCACCACATCGTACAGAACACTGAAGGCATTTAGGGTCTGTTTTCTTCCTCTGACATTTCTGAAGCATAGGGACACTTCATATAGCACAAGATTCTTGGTATCTATGTGTAGATGGTTATGGCAGAACTGGCGGTCTGGTAGACTGAATATACAATATAAACCCATGGCTACTTGCAGCAGTCCTTCATGCATGCATGCACCCAATGCACCTATGCATGCTGTGGTATAGTTTAAATGCTGCTTAAATGCTGCACTTAATTTGGAAGTCATATCAAGCCATATGCTGCCAGGATAAGGTGTAAGAAGCATGCCATGCCTGTGCCAAGGACTGCCCTACCTCCCAATTAGCTTGAAGGCATAATTTAGGGCATTAGTCTTACATCCTTCAATGGCTTAATCACACCACAGTTCACATAAATGTTCTTAGTAAGAAAAGAAAAAAGAAAAGAAAAGAAAAGAAAAGAAAAGGACAGTCCCTACCCAGAAGCTAAACTTAAAATAGCCTGACACAATACAAATAGAGAAGAGCTATAAAGTAGGAAAAAAGCATATTCAAGCACCAATTCATAAAATGAAATAGTAGTTCTTATAATGGCCAGCTAGTAATGGTTCACGAACAAAAAGATTTTCTAGCAGGAGTGCTTCCCATCTCCCATTAGTGCAGCCCAGGTTAACTGGTATTGGAAGCTTCTCAGTGGTGATGCTTGCTTTATATGTCATGATCCCCAGAGAAGTCAAACAAGCCCACTTATATTACTGAGGACTGCACTGTTCCAATGAATTGATTTAAAAAGTGGGGAAAGTAGTACCAGACTAATCACTGAGCATCTTAACATATAGTCTATGCAACATGGGTGTTGATCTGACCTCAAAATGTTGCTGGACTTCCAGGACCATCAGTTGCAGCCTGCATGATCAATAGTCAGAATGTTGGGAGTTCTGACCCTTATTGGACTACGAGTGTCCGTCCTTGCTCTGCAAAGTGCCCAGGTCAGTATCCCACACCACTGGTGCATGAAATTGCATGCAAGCCACCACAACACAGTGTTTCTATGGTCTTCTTCTCTAGGACTGGCCCCTTCAGGATGGACAGATGCACTCTGGAAATACTACATAGGGCCCACATTAAACATAATTAAAGACTGCAGAAGGAGGATTATGAACATCTGCTTATTCCTCCTACACCAAAATGGTCCTTTGAAAGGGCAAATATTAAAGGAAAGTAACTTTAGCATTCAAACAAATCTCATGAGAATATAGTTAAATCCTTCTTGCTGAACCATTTTTTAACTTTGGCTAGCTACAGATCCACATTCCCATTAATGGCAAAATCCCCTGCATATTCAGATGGAAAAAAACAATTCTGCCATTCTGAACACTTCATAGTTAAGCTTGAAAATATTGGGACCTGCAGGATTTTTTTTGACTGTCTAAACATACATATGTAGGATGGTGCCCAAAGTGTTTCCAGGATTTGAAAAAGATGTTTCAACTGTGGCTTGTTGAGAGTAAATCAACCAAGGATGCTTCCACCCTTTGAACTGGGCTGCTCTTCCTCCAGAGATTCACTTAATCCTGGTATTTTGGCTATTGATTTCCACATGAAGTTTGGGAAACATAGTTATTCAAGCAGGTTTGAATGTTGCCTGCAGAATTCTTCAAAGCCACTTACATCCTTGAATTGATCCTATTTACTTATTCATTCCCTCCTCAAAGTCCTTCTGCCTTTCACATGACTATGTTTAGGAGGCCCTTAATTACTCCTCAGAGTGTTACAAGGGTGAAGCTACTGAAAACTGTATTTATTACATCTTTAGATTATTCAGCAGACGGCTAATGAAAACAAATTTCAGATTTGCCACATTTCTCTACAATGAAATCAAATTTGTCCAATGCTGGCTCACTTTGCTTTGCTTGGTGCTGCCACAAACATTTGAATGCTAGAAAACATCAGGAGAGTTGGAAACTAAATTTATGGGGAACATTTCTGAATGGGAACATGGGAACACCATTTTAATTGGAGTAACCAACTAGACTGGCAGTGTGAGGGAGAGATCTGACAGGAGACCATGGTGCATTGAAAGAACTGTAAACAGCTCTCCGCTCTTACGTCTTTATCTGTCCATACATCCATCAATATATATCACCCTTTCCTGCTCTCAGTTCTAGCTGCTGAATTAATGTTTCATGCATGTTTCAGAGACTGGTGAGTAATGAGACTTTGTTGGCATATATTCAGTATAAACTGAACCAAAAAGAAAAAAAAACCCACCCCCACAAAAATAAACATCTCTTTCCTTTCACTGACAGAAGCATAGCAACCAGTGTCCATGGCTTCTGCACACAACTATAGTTTGCATTTCATTAACTCAGATTTATTGGAAAGACTTTCAGATTCTATCGTTGAGCACCTCTCCCCAGATCAAGCATTAGAGAGGCACACTAAAAGAGCAACCCTGTGAGCTTTGGGAAGTGTTGCAGTTTCCGTAGGATTGTCCTGGTGCTCCCTCTGAAGGCCATAGATATGGACATGACCTCAAGAAGGGGTCTCTGATTTCTGAACCCTTTCACACAGCTGCCATGGAAAGAATTACACCAGCTGCTCCCTAACCCTGTAGATGCAGCCTTGGAGGAAAGAGAAGGTGGGCATCCTGGTAAGTGGGAAGAGGAATGGGGAGGGACACACAAGATATGGAAAATCATATGATTCTCCAGCCCTGTCCCACCAGTGCTTCCTCTTTGGATAGGCTCAAAGCTTTGCCCAGTGGAAAACACAAAGAAGCAAAAATCACCTTCATCAGCACTTTCACCCAGGAGAGCACCTTCACCTTTAAGGGGAGCACAGTCCTACGGATGTATTAGAAATCTTTCCATTGATGGGGTTATCAGTCCCCCTAAATCTCACCCAGACCTGTTCAAACTTGGGAATGCCAAAGATGTCGTGGTGCCAGGACCAGACTGCCTTTTCTCATCTTTCTCCCACCTCACTAGGAGGTGGCTATTCTAATAATATTTCCTGTGCTTTCAAAAGATTTTTTTTTCTAAGTCTGTCACCCAGTTCAATATTAATTGTGTGAATTTTAGTCAATCTCTGGGGTTTAAGCAATCAATTAATAAATCAATTAAATTTCCACACATTTGTATTTTCTGCACAAATGACACTGTTCTAATAATAATATAAATGTTTTTAGATTATGCACACATGTGTCACAGCAGGAATCATCCTAGAAGAGGCATTCCACATTCTCGTTCGCACACTGGAGGAAAGCCTATTTTGGTGTTTGCTATCAGCAATTTTGAAGAGGTACTTGTGTTAAAAGCAATTACAAGTTGAAAATTAAAATCTTTTGAAATATTTTGCTGCTATATATTCTAGGGATATGAAATAATACCATAGATCACTTCAGTTTTGACTGAAACCTTGAGTGGATGCTCCATCCCATCATAACTGGAAGCATCTGTTTTTGGTACCTACAACTCCCAAGCTTTGGACTTGCCAATCCTTGGACCCTTAGAAACATTTTTCAATACACTCAAAGGCTTAAGACACCTAAGCCTTTATGTTCCCTCTTTGTAATAATGAAAATGTGAAACCATTTTTTCTGATTTTTTTTAAAGAATGGCTATTTGTACATGGCACAGGACTGGGCTATCAATCTCTGTTATCTATGATAGCCAAAGGCATCCTCCATATTCAAATGGAGGCAATGCATTTCTGATTGCCAGTTGCTGAAGGAGGATAATTTCCTCCTGATTGTTTATTTTCCAGGGGCGTGTGGCCAGTTACACTTGCAGACAGATTGTCCCTTGGCCAAATCCATCATGGACAGTTCTTGTGCTCTCAGTTGTTTCAGCGATATGAAGCTATCTGATTTCACTCTCAGCTCATGGCAATCTGGATATGTTGTATGTGTTGATCAGAACAGTTACTGGTGGTGTGTGGATCCTTCTTCCCACCTCAGTGCTGGAGGACTGAACTGGTGTTCCAACAGTGCAGTGTTAGGATCCTGATATTTATGTCAGTTACTGATTAAATAGTTATAGAGTCTAGTGGCAAATCTCCCTCATACATGTTGTCCAAACAACAGCTATAAAGGGCTGGATGGAAATCAATGGAATAAAATGCATCAATTCTGCCCAGGCTCAATGTGATCTCCAAACTCACTGTGCTCCAGAGAAAAATCTCACTAGTTTTAAATACTGTGTTGCCATGCCCCTTATTGCTGCTGTTTGGCTGTTGTCATTTTGCCTTTCTGACATTTATAGTCACCCAGGGCACCAGGGCAGTTATCCTGGAACAACAGGGGGGCTGAATTAAGCAGGCAATATTTGTCTGATTTGATAAACTCACTCCTGCCCACATTCTCTTGACATTCTGAGTCTTTAAAAAAGTAAAAGGCTGCATTTTTAGTCATATTATCATCTCATTTGCTTCCTGATCTGAAACAGGCCTGTCATGTGGTTGATCAAAGGAAAATGCAAGGATGAGGTTAGCTGGGTAAACCCAATTTGAGCAAACACATTTCTTTCTAGTGTGTGTGTAAATAAAATAAAGTTAATTCTCTTTGCTTGTATGTTTCCTTCCTGACTTTCCCTCATTTTTTCAATTCATATTTCTCATAAATTCTTCTCTGTGTGGTCCAGCCTGAACTTTGTCAAATTCCATCTGCTCTTCAAATGTTCCCCTTCCCCAGTTTGCCCTCATACAGTATTCCTCACCTCCACCTTTTCTTCATGCTCACCTCACTTCCATCCCTTTTTCTTGGCTGCTTTATCTGATTTTCTTTACATTCTACAATCTGGTAAATTAATATATGGAATGTTGCATAACTCTCCACGTTGAATTGCTTAAATTAATGGGAGTGAAGGAAAGGTAGACTTTATTGCAGGTTTCTTTGATTCCTTTGCCCTGAAACTCCCATTATCCCTCATCATTAGCCATGCTGGTTAGGGTTGATAGGAGCTACAGGCCATCTCTGCTTTAACAAAATCAACAAATATCACCTTCAGACTCTTCTCAGTTGTTGTTAAAGCATGCCCTTGCTGTAGCTGCTTAAAAAAAGTGGTTGCTGCAAAAGGTAAGGGGTCCAGCCAAGCCCCTCTGGCTTGTTGAATTGAAACACTCAGCATGGGAGTTGCCAGACAGACAACAGCCTAAGCGAACAGAGCAATGCAGGAGAGGATCAGATTGCCTTTCCCACTTGAATGAGTGTCCATTTGTCCTATTTTGCAAAATCGTCTGTTTCACGGAAAGTCAAAGAAGTTTGATAGTCTTCCTTTGAAGGATTGTTCAGTCCAAATCTGTTTTACTAGTACCTGGACAGCAGACATCTATGTCTTCGAATCACAACCTTCCTACTAGCATGACATGCATTGTATTTGTATTTAAATTGTAGCACTGATGTCTCATTTCTGTGTATAAAAGCGTATCAAGTATTTATGCAAGTATTTGACCACTGTGGGGGTGATTCATAAGTGGTCAGGAAAGTACATAACAACAGGAACGTAGTTCCACAAGGTGGAAAACTGATGAGCACCTTTAACAAATCATGCTCCCTTGGAGTTTTCTAAAACCATAGCCAAAGGACCTTCGCAAATGTAAAGAGCCACGTATGCTTGGTACCCATATAATCCAAGCATTGCACAACGTTACTTTAACAGTGTAGCAAGCAAGTTGTTCACTAAAGGTATTGTCTTCTTCTGAAATGGTTTCCTCTGTCATCTAACAATGAGGGCTGGTCCTACTATCAGCCAGAATGAGACAGTCACTTCAGGGAACAGATGCTGGGAAGTGACAGCAAGATGTTGGAGGCAAAAGCCTGCCTAGTGACTCCCAGAGAGCTTCCTGTCTTTTCAGCTTTTAAAAAAGTGTAAGGGTGCCATCTAATAGAGATGCTGGTAATTCAGCATCTCAGAATATTACAGACTTCCAGGTGCAAAAGTCATCTCCACACTCCTGCTCCACTGCAATGCACTGGTGGCTGATTTTGTCAATCTAAGTGCGGCAAGTCTGACTAGGAAAGGAGGCAGTGACATCTCTGGGATACATTGTATCTGACTGGCACCTCTCTCTCTCTCTCTCTCTCTCTCTCTCTCTCTCTCTCTCTCTCTCTCTCTCCTCTTCAGAATATTCCCCAAAGCTCTGAAGTTGGTTTTGTGCAGTTCTTTCCCTGCCAGCTTTCCAAACATGAACACCACAATATGAGATAAATTCTGATCTGAGAATCGAAGCAATCCTACGGCCATTTGGACATTGTGTAGCAGCCATAGGATTGCTCCCTGGGTGTGTTTTTAGATCTTTGCACTTCTGCTGGCTTTTATTTTTGTTACTACTCTGGTTTTATCCTGCTTTAAACTTAGAGTTTCATATTATATTTCCCTGTGTTACTGAATGTTATGGTTTCAAGCTTTTACTTGTAAACCACTGAGACAACTTTGGCTAAGGAGTGGAACAGAAATGCAATATACATGTACAAAAATAAAATTCATGTGCAGTGGAAGATACTGTCCCATCACACTAGCATTCAAATGCCAGTCTAATTGGCTTTTGTACTTAGCATGGGAGAGGACACTATCTCGTCCTTTGCCACAGGCGGGCAAGCCCTGCTAAGAATCAATTTAGGGGAACAATTTCTTGCTATATATTCCCAGTGCCCAGCAGGCACTTTGGTTCTAAACCCTAGGGTGGCAATCAGAGCAGCTGAAACTGCTGTCCATTTGTGTAGTCATCCGAAATCATTAGCTTTCTTTCATTTTGACAAATAACAAATATGAATCATTAAATGAGACAACAAGGTTGTGCAAAATCCATGTGTGTTTTTTTTTATTTTTGCACTGTGTAAAAATCAATTCCATTTATCGTCCCTCACTGACAATCCTTTTGCATATCTTATGGCAATTATTTCTTCGTCAGTCATATTTTAAACCTAATCAGTTTGCTTAGGTTACATTCCATGCAATTAAGTATCTACTTCTGGGACACTGAAGCCACTCGCAGAACCTTCTGGGAAATGGCCGAAATTAACATGTGATGGTGCTGAGAAGAGAATTATGATAAATACGACAATCGTAACTCACTCTTTCACTCTCAGTACAAAGGGATAGCAGAAAATCTGTTCAAACAACTTTGGACTTAAGTGGCATCTTGCTTATGCAAGGACTATGCACTAAGTCTCTGCTCCAAACCCCAGTTACATCATGAGTATGGAAACTCTAACAGAATCTATGCAGCCTTTAAAGACTGCTCAGAATCCTCATTACATCCAAAATCTAATAGGAAGCTTGTTGGTACAGATAGCTAACACATTTGTTTAAAAAAAGGAGAATGAAGTGGAGGGAGCCTGCATTCTTTCTCCATTTGTTTTCTTTATTTTCACAATATGTATCAGATCTCACTCTCCAAGGAAGCAGACGGAGTTCTGAACTTGAAGGAAGACATCGAGCCATAGATCTTCCCATTCCCACCTCTAAATTCTATCCAAGTGACCATGGGGAGTTCTTGCAGGAGTTTTCTCTCCTGAGGTCTGGACTCTGAACTCAGAAAGGGTGCTAGTGGTTGTGTTAGGGCAGGGAAATTAGCTGGGAGGGAAGAAGTGATGTATCTCAGTCCAATTACTTTTCAGCTTCCATCCACACCCTCAGCAAAGAAAATAAGTTAGGTGGTGTCAGAGACCAGTTTAATGAAACATGTTCAAACAGAAGACTAAGAGGCAAAAATGACTATTGCTTTTCTGTGCATAGGATGAATGGCAGCTTCCACTCTTGGAGGCCATCATGCTTTGGATAGCTAGCCCATAAGATTAATCTCTTAAAACAGGGATGGCACGTTTCTCCTGCTACTCCTAGTGAAGCTCTCAAATCCTCCTGCCATGGTCACTGCTGCTGAAATTAGCAGTAGCAGCAAACGTGTGTTTGTGTGCACATGTGTGTGTGGGTGAGAGAGCAGTACTGGGATTCAGGAGATATGGGTTCTAGTTCCCACTCAGCCATGCAGCTAACTGGCTAGTGACCAGTCACAGACTCTCAACCAACCTACCTCCAACAGTTGTTGCTCTGAGAATAAGATTGAAAAGATGGGGAGAATTCTGTGAGCCACCTTGAATTCCCTGCAAGGTATAAAGGTTGGATATAAATATAATGCATGAATAAATAAATAACGAAGCACCACATCAACAGTTAACAAACTGCCACAGAATACTGCTAAGCACACATATAGCTTTTTTCCCTACGCTGAATTTGTCCACTGCATTGTTTTGTAATGTTTTACTACTAAAAATCAGCATCAAATCAGCAATGTTTTGCTTGGTTGGTTATTTGAGGGGGGATTTTGACCACAGCTGCAAAATTCTGCAGAAAGTCACCCATGGGGCTGAGGCTGGTATCAGAAAGTGGCCCCAGGTCCTCATGAAGTTGTATCCCTCTCTCCCCAAATAATAATATATTTTTAAAAGTTGAGAAAGACTTCTGTTTGGCTTACATGTGAAAACTGACATATTTAGACCTCTGCTTATGATCAGACCAGAGCAGAATTCATCCCCGGAATGGTACGTCGAGATGACTTGCGCTGGAGTTCTCTGAGTCCAATCTGCACTGGATTCGGTGCAGGGCCTGGATTCTTTGTCTGAATCTTTCAATTGGAGAACTGCATTCAGGCAAAATAAAATGATCTCCCAATTATTTTGATAAAGAGTGAGGTGGCTGGGTCTTCACAGCATGGATTAAGGTAAAGGTATTATTTAGGGAGGCATGTACTATTGCTTAAGCTATAAAATTGTATTGGGATTTGTTGCTACTTTTTTGCTGATGTTATTGTTTGCTGTTGATGGGTCAAAGTTGTGTCCGACCCATCACAACCCCATGGACAACATTCCTCCAGGCCTTCCTGTCCTCCACCATCCCCTGGAGGCCACCACCTAAGCTCACGCTGACTGCTTCAGTGACTCCATCTAGCCACCTCATCCTCTGCTGTCCCCTTCTTCTTTTGCCATCTATTGTTCCCAACATGAGACTCTTCTCCAGGGAGTCCTTCCTTCTCATTAGGTGGCCAAAGTATTTGAGTTTCATCTTCACTATCTTCACTACTTTTTTGCTACTGCTATTAATTATGATTCTTTCTCATATGCAACATGGTACACTTTATTAAGTTTGTTCAGTCTCAGACTGCTAGGATAGGTCATCCTTGATAGATAACGAATTGAAGTCTGGAGAGAGTGACTAGTTTAATCTATGCAATGAACAGTTTCAGTCTGACATTCCTCTGCACCCATCTGCACTGACTTTTGCAAACCCCATGTCTTAAGAATCAAGTGGAATTGGCAGTTCATTGGCGAGACAAGCCTGAAGAACTTTGGGTGGGCCATCCATGAGATCTGGGAGTGTGTAAAACAAACTTGTTCCACTTGATTCCTAATGCAAACAGACTGGGAAAAGATCAATGCACACTGAAGAACAACTGTTTATCCGAATTCACCCAGAAAGTCTATGGCTTAGGGCAGGTTTTCGTTTCACATTTTGTACTTATGTATACTAGGGCAACACTGGGTGATGCAAGGGCTAGATAGCTGTCTGCAACCCATACCGGAGAGATTTCATTCCCTGGAGCCCTCCCTTGCTGGTGCTGTCAGTCTCCCTCTGTTCTGCTCTAATGTTCATTTCAGGCAGGCACAGACAAAGTGCTGCAATTCTTTATTTGCTTCTGCTTCAGGGAAAGAAAACACATTTACATTACTAAATGTGGCTTCCCGGGAAGAAAGCACCCAAGTGAAGGCAACCAACAGTCTTTGATAAGGCAGAAAGAGAGAAGCTACTAGAGAGTGTGTGCGCATGTGGGGGGGGGGCACACAAATAACCCTCATTCACTTAACATGTATTGAGATAAAGGGAAGAAGAACAAGTGGTTAAAAAAGTAAACCCTCTGACATGTTTGCTTCAAGCAGACTTTATCACAGAATGGGAGGCTTTTATTTTGGATGTTACCTTTCCTTTTGATAGTCTCTTGCGACACACTTATCAAAGGATGCTGCCTGACTTCTTTTTGCACTCTGCTGTGTTCAGATCTGTCATTTTTTGGGGGATGGATTGTTCCATTCATTATTTTCCATTAGGGCTGGGCTTTGCTATCCTTCCTTGATCTGCAGATAGTCAGTTTTTTTCTAGAACAGAAAATCTGTGACCAAGAATGCAACAGCCAAGATGTACTACAGTTCTACTGCTAAAAGGAACTTGGGCTTTATGGCATTCCCAGAATTATGATTGTACTGGGAAGCCTGAAACCACAAAAATTGTCATAATAGGAATAATTTACTAAAAGCAGCATGAAGGACCCTGCCACCTGTATGATCTTCTTGGTGCTATTTTATTTGCCTTTAATTGTCAACATACTTGATACCACCCTGTTAATTTAATTTCACATCATGACATAGGATTTGGTTAGTGGAGAAATGAAAAACAGAAGGTTAAACATATTAAGGAAGGATTTTTGATCATCACTAAACATATGAGTCATTTTTATTTTTGAGATATACTGCAGGGTTTTTTTCACCCTATTGAAATCAATCTTTTGAAGGCTGTATCAAGGCACCAAGTTATGCTTCAATGAATAACTGAAACCAGATTCAATTAAACTGGCCCACCAATAATCTGTGCCAGAGTGGAAGTCTGGCTTAGCCAAGCCGTTCCTGTCCCACCCCCTCTTCACCATGCATTAGCTTCCTATTCTGCCGTCCAGCCCCTGCTGCTGTGCTTCCATCAGTTCCTTGGACATGAGCCTCTAAAGCTCCTTAGGAAGAAATGAAGTAGGTAGACAAAGACACAAGGAGAGAGGCCTAGACTTCTGCAAGTGCCAACACATTTCAGTTAAGCTGCCAGGATACAATCCCATGGTATCATGGGATTGTATCAGACATGGGCCCTCTATGCTGATAGGGGAAGAATGCGGTGACAATATGTGCCTCCTTGATCTTTCCATCCTGCAAGTCAGATGGACAGGCAGTTTTGGCCATCTAACTGTGGCAGTTTGGACAGGGAAGGAAGGAAGCTGGAGCACTGCAAGGTTATATTACATTACTTTGCAACCAGTTGTCTCCCCTGGAATTCTTCTTCACCTCTTTTCCAAGGTAAGTCCTTAAACCCTGGAAACAGAGCCAATGCAGTTCTTTCCACTCTGGCTGCAAGGGTGGGGGATGAGTTTCTGAATGCAGATCCCCTGCTCCAAGGTTGGAGTTTTTATTCCACCTTGGATCAGGAATCTAAAAAATCTTATGGACACCTAGATGCCTTTTAAGGGACATAGGATCATTGTGTTATTTGTTTATTTACATATATTTATAGGCCACCTATAATTGCCAAGGACTTCCTAGGCGGCTTACAATGAGTAAGCTTTTTGTGTTAAGGGTTAGGGGAGGGATTTAAGGCTTTTTGTATGAGGTTGAAGAGTGCGGAAGCTGGAAAACCTCCAAATATGTCAGGGAAAATGGGGTATGAACATCTGGGGAACTTCAAAGAGATGGATGGATTCCCCCCCCTGCCCCCCCCCCATGCCAGCTGCCATTGCATGAGGCTCAACTGCAATGGAATATCCAAAAACTGTTTCAAGAGACAGCCCATCTGAAGAATAGTTTGCAGAAATGTGTTCTTTTTGAGCAAATTTGTTTCAGCTTTCCTTTGTGACAAATTCTACACCCCTGTGAAGCATGGAAGTAATTTGTAGAAATAACAATTTTTAAAGATTGCAAATGGAAAATTGTGGCACTGAATTCTTTCAGGGGTCTCTGTTTGAATTGTTGATTAAGATATTTCTATCAGCTCTTACTTTTGCATTTTAAGCTTCAAATCCAGCTATATCCAAATAAAACATGCAATTAACAATGACTCAGATTTTGTTCTAAGGAAAAGTCTAAATAACAGACTGATGCCAATGCTGGGTTGCTTTCTATACCTAGTTAAGGCAATTCTGTTACATCTTTTAATATTATACTTGGCCCATGTACCAGACTAGGATAGCTGAAAGCTGGTATGTATATCAGTTTTACTACTGCGTGACTGTGTGTATTTATTGAAAGTCCATATTCAAAGAGAATATGACAGGAATGATGGGCTTCCAAAGCTTCTTGAACTCTCTGAAGTGGAAGCAGTAACGTCTCTTCCACGCTAAAGCTTGCCAGATTGCATGCATTAACACCATGATCCTATGATAGAAATGAATTCTAGTGCTGCTGAGTGAAGGAGATGAGCAACAGCCCTGGCATCACAGCCAGTTATGACACTGTTTCTGAGCATGTTGCTAGAAAGAGGCTTGAGAAAGATGTTCTGTTTTTCCATTATATTATCACTCATTCATATAATTGGAGATAGGCTTGTAGGCAAACTAGTCCAAACTCCTGTTTGATGCAGGCTATCAAGAGTTACATCCTCCACACAGAGTGAGAAGCACAATAGTCAATCCTTTGTATGAAGACTCAAGGGAAAAAGGTAATCAATTCTATTTTTGAACTAATATTACCATTAAGACTTTTTTTTCATACTGTTCAACTAGTAACTACCATGCTTCATTTAAGTCCATTAAAGCTAGTCCTGTCCACTGGGACAGTAGAGAAAAAAATGTATTTATCTCTTTCTATGTCACCTCTTCTTTTGTTCCCTTACTGTGGACAGATGAGGTATAGTACAAAAGAAAGGAGGAAAGCAGGATAACCCTCAGATCATATATTCAGAACTTTAGTTTAGGAAAGGCAGCTCGTGACAACAATAACTTTTTGTCCATGGTTAGCATGGCCACTTATGAATCTCCAGAAAGAGGAGATGTATGATCAAAACAGCACAAAATGGAATGTACTGATTTGCACAAAATTAAATATGCTAATCTATATGTATAGATACATATATATACATAGAATTTAAATAGGAATACATCTCACCGTGGTGTGGGAGACTGTGCCAACTCAAGTCGACTATCAACATGCTGACTGTTGATGGACAACAAGGTCCCTGCTGTTCACCCTTCGTATAGTACTTTATCTCTAAACCAAACTTTTAAATAGATGTCTTCAAAAATAGAGGGTAGCCCTCTGGCAGCCCTTCAAGTGTAGGATTGTAAAAAATGACACAGCCCACCCCATCCATGGTTCTAGAGTTTAAAAGGAAGGCAGGATCCAGATTTCAGATTTCCACATGGATCAGTCTCTGAAGCTTGAATGTGTCAAGTACAACAAAGGCAGAATATACAAAGACTGGGACTTTCAGAAACTGCCTACAAACAGTGAGTTGCAGTGCAATTGCAAACAAACCTGTACAAAACCTATAAGAAGCAAACAATACAAGTGAAATAATAGAATGTCTTTGAAAGTAAAAAAGGCAATTCTGCATGAAATTATGCACACCTTGAACTTCAAAAACATTGTTAGAGCAAGTTAATGTTCTATGTATTAATAAATTAATTTACATTTATAAACCACTCCCTTAGCCCTCCAGAGCTCTCTGGGAGGTATACAGTCCAAAACAAATATTTAGCAATAAAATTCTTATGATAAAAGTTCATACAGTAAAAATTCATAAAGCAAAATACAATAAAATGAAATACAATGCAACATTTTGTTATTCAAAGTCAGGGAAAGGAAAAACAAATTAGAAAAACTCTGTTGTGCTCTGTTTGTGCTTAATTATTTGGAAATCTTGTGAATTGGTTTTTTCATCCCATGCTTTCTTCAGACACATATCAGTAAATAAGCTATTGACTTAGCATAGTCACCACTGATTAGGCTGAAATGCATCTGACTATATTTTAGATGCTTCAGTATCCAGGTCATTTTCTGTAGCTCTTGAAATGTGGGATTTTTCCTCCCTGCAGAGGAGGAAGAGAGCAGGAGGAAGAGGAGGAGGAATGCAGATGGTCAGATGTCAACTTTGACCACTTGAGAACAAATCCTTCATGTGCCTCCTTCTACTTTGCTGAGTCCTGACAGAAAAGCTCATTTTCCATTTGATTAACAAAGAGCTGCAAAACACATGTGCACTAAAGTTTTCTTTATTAAACAGAATAAGATTTCCTAGCATACAAAAATCCTTCATTTTATCATAAATCTATTCAGGTGCTATACTTGGCATGCTTCCTCCACAAACAAAATGGGAGTAGTCATGCTATAGCTAAGGTGGTCCATTTGGATGTAGGTATAATTTCTACGAAAATCATGAACTCATGATTTCCTAAACTCCTTCTTTACAACTCCTTGTGGGCCAAATATGTTTAATCTGACAGAAAACCAAGCATGCAAATGTGATAATTTTAACAGGCAGTGGACACATTTGTTAGAACCGGAACCATTTCACTCTGTATCATCTTGATATCGTTTGTGAGATAAAGGGAATGATAAGGCTAATAGATAAAGATTATTAAGGGTTCAGATGTGTGGCCTCCAGATGCTGTCTAGATAATTTGGAAACCCAGCTCCAACCTCAAAGAAGTTCTCCAAGACTGGATCTGAGACTGTAAATTCAGAAGGCTCCCTCTGCCCTGCAGAGGAGGAAGAGAGCAGGAGGAAGAGGAGGAGGAATGCAGATGGTCAGATGTCAACTTTGACCACTTGAGAACAAATCCTTCATGTGCCTCCTTCTACTTTGCTGAGTCCTGACAGAAAAGCTCATTTTCCATTTGATTAACAAAGAGCTGCAAAACACATGTGCACTAAAGTTTTCTTTATTAAACAGAATAAGATTTCCTAGCATACAAAAATCCTTCATTTTATCATAAATCTATTCAGGTGCTATACTTGGCATGCTTCCTCCACAAACAAAATGGGAGTAGTCATGCTATAGCTAAGGTGGTCCATTTGGATGTAGGTATAATTTCTACGAAAATCATGAACTCATGATTTCCTAAACTCCTTCTTTACAACTCCTTGTGGGCCAAATATGTTTAATCTGACAGAAAACCAAGCATGCAAATGTGATAATTTTAACAGGCAGTGGACACATTTGTTAGAACCGGAACCATTTCACTCTGTATCATCTTGATATCGTTTGTGAGATAAAGGGAATGATAAGGCTAATAGATAAAGATTATTAAGGGTTCAGATGTGTGGCCTCCAGATGCTGTCTAGATAATTTGGAAACCCAGCTCCAACCTCAAAGAAGTTCTCCAAGACTGGATCTGAGACTGTAAATTCAGAAGGCTCCCTCTGCCCTCTCGGCCAGCACTGTTCTTTCCATGTGGACCAGGGCTTTGTGGCCACAATATCAAACCCAGAGCTGGCACACGGCTGGGGGTGGTGATGAGGCATTCCAGGGGGCAGGAAGGAAGGAGCAGGATAGTGCTATCCAATGAGGAAACCTGCTGGTGCCTCCAGCTCTTTGCCCATGAGCCTGTGCAAAAGATCTAAATAGCTATAATTGGCTAAGCTAATGTTGTTCTTATTTGGTTGTTTAAGTAAAATGCTAGTGTACTGTTTCTTTTTTCTCTGAAACAGTCAAGCTAAAAAGTAAAGCATGATGAATCCCTTTGAGATTTAGTTCCTCTGTAGTACATACAATTAGATCCATTGTGAGATTAAACATTTGATTAGGATTTCTTAACTTAGAACAAGAGAAAGCAGCCATGATCCATTTACAGAGAAGGCTGAGCTGAAGGTTATTGATTGAATTTTGGGGGTAAATTGGAACAGGGTGAATGTAGACACCTGGAAAGCCTGGGAAGAAAATGATGCTGGCTTGCAGCTGGGGGAGCACTGGAGTTGTTGGGGAATTTACTCCTTAGCTTTAAGCTTTGGTAGGAAGGAGTATAGATATAGAGTGTCACAGCCAAGGAAGAAAGGAATAGGCTTGTTGACTAGACTGATGCCCTAGCATGGGATCAGGCTGCTGATAGCAAAAAAGGGTGGCTTTTTCACCAGCAACTATGGGCTACAATAGACACCATATTTAAAAAAATATATACTGAGACTAGTTATGTTGAACCCCCTCTCCCCGCACCAAAAAATCAGTTCCCTTTTGATGAGAATTTTACCCACTTCACACCTTCCAGACTGAACATGAACTCAGACATAATTTGCAATGAAAGTCCATATTTTTGAGCGTGTTATATTATTTGCAGACTACAAAATTGTATTCATTAGCATAAGCTTGTTTGACAAATGTGCATGAAAAATGCATACTTGTGAAAAATGTACACAGAAACACTTTAATCAATGGGAAAAATATAATACAATTTCAAAAATGCATGCAATTGCTTTGGATAAAAAATACAAATCAGAAAATGCATATTGGTTTTCATGCAACGATAAGCAAACAAACAAGCCAAAGCTCACAGTCTGATAGGAAATTAAGTCAGAACAAGCTTCAGCATGGAATTTGCAGAACTTGGGTGAGCTCAGGTTTTACTGATCCATATGTCCCTAATCCCCCTAGTGAATGAGTAGGGAATTTGAAGACCTGGATCAGGGCCCCCATACTTCTTGTTATATGCCATCAAGCCATGTCCAAGTTATGGTGACCTTAGGAATGAAAGCAGTCCAGAATTTCCTATCCTTGATAACCTGCTCAACTCATCAATTCAAGGCTGGGTCTCTCTTTATGGAGTCTATTCATCCCCTATTGGTCTTCATTTTCTTCTGCTGCTGCCAATATCCGCAGAATTACTGTACAGTAAAAAGGGAAAAAGACACAGTTGCTGGACATGCAACTAAAGTAACATATGCAGCATCTTCCATCTCCATTTCCTGGCACCTACTGGATAGAGCAGTTATTCTCCATCCCTCCAGCCTCTGTTGCCCTGCTGTAACTGCCAGAAGTGCCAACATTAGACAATAGCATTCTAAATGAATGACTAGTGGTCCCCCTTTCCCAAGAATTTCCATAAAACAAATAACAGATATAACTCTGTGTACTGAAGATGTCAAAACCTGGAAGGGAGTGTTATCAGTGGCGTGACCCTGGCCAGTGGTATCAAATTTATGAAACACATTTTACACATCTATTGAGTAAATCAAGTGATTTGCAAATCACTACTTTTTATTTTAATCTAGAATAGAAAATGCCACTCAACTATCAGGAACTGATTATGTGTATGATAATTACTGGTAGTATCTGTTGTACAAACTATTGGAGGCAAATACCAAGCCTGTCATTCAAAGAATGGAAACCTACATTATATTGTGTAACTACTGAGTCAAATCTACAACTTCTCTTGCAATCAAAGAAGGGTCACTGTATTACAGAATAATTCAGACTCTCAGATCTGCTAGTCAAAGGAAATGGTGAATAAGCCCGTCTTTTGGAGGAGAGGAGGTACAGTGTTGGAGAGAGAAATGTAGTCCAGTGATTTCTTGCACAAATCTTAGTGGTACAGATCTGCATGGAGGAGCAAGGGATGTATTGCAGGTGGCTTGAGAAACCCTGGACTAAATACCTTTCATTGCCCTGGTGAAGCTGGCAATGGCATTCTCACTTCCTGATGAAACGGAAAGGGAAAATGAAAAGAAAATGGAGCTACTATTAACAACAAAAGGGCATGTCTCCCTGCCACAACCCTGTGCACATGGTCCTAACTAATGTGAGCCAGCAGAGCTTTAGAAGCAGCAGACTGTTCACCTCTTCAGTCCACTTGGTCTTGCTCTGTCCCTTACTGGCTAAGTTCTTTTCTTTAATTATAACACATGCATTTGACTGATTACACATGTAACTTTGTATATCTTGCTATTAATTTAAGCAAGATAAAGCAGATCCAGAATATTTCATTTAAGGCAGATCCAGAATATTTTTATGTTCAACACATAGTAACACATTACAGGATTGGATGCACATTTGTAGCTATCCAAATACAGGTTACATTTGAAAGGGCAGGGTAGCCTGATCTAACAGGAGCACAGGGCATAGTAAAATGGATGCTGCTATGATAGCTCCAGGCTTGACTTTCCTACACAGTGGCTTCTTCCACATCATCACCAATGGCCTGATTTGGTATGAGACAGCTTCCTGTGTTCATATCTAGACCCAGGTTCAGTCCCTGGTAACTGCTGAATGGGCCAGAAGGACTCCTGTCTACAACTCTGGAGAGCAGCTATGGGTCATTATAATGACAGCATTGAACCAGACAGACCAATAGCATGATTAAAAAGAAGGAATTTCCAAGGGAATCCAGTTTGGGGACAGCAATCCATTGAATTCTCTTGGCTTAGTTCCGCAGATTCCACCTGACTTGCTATTTCCTTGCCAAGTCTTCATGTGAGTGTGTCATGAAGTCAGCCCACCATGGCACATAACAGGTGCACAACTATTGCCTGTGAAGTCTTGTGAAGACACTAGACCACATGCCAATGTGTAAGGGGGTGGCTTTCACCTGGGCACATTTTGCTTTATGGGGTTTGTGTAAATGCCAACCATTGGAAGTAGGCAAGGCATATTTTTTGAGCAGGGTAGAAGATGCTGCCTGGGGAAGGGGAAGATCCATCCACATCCCACCCACAATGCAGGTTGTACAACCTAGTGGAGAACCCATGCAGGTGTCACAGGGGTTGTCCATTGGTACAAATATCCAGGGACTTCGTGCCAGGGCAGTGGGGATTACACACCGCATGCTTGGTGCAAGAAAATTGCATACTTACTGGTGCAATGGGAGGATCCAAACTACAGCACAAAGACAGAGCCTACCAGCATTCCCAAGCATTTGCAGACAAGCTTTCAATTGAGATCATGTCTGAGTTCAAGGCTGAACATGGGAAAGAAGCATGCAAGCAGAGGAGGGTCAGATTCTGGGCACCCAACACAATGAACTGCACAGATCAGCCTTCCCCAACCTTGTGCCTCCCAGACCTGTTTGGACTGCAAATTCCATGCCCATGGCCCTGCTGGAAGCGAATGCTGAAAGTGGTGGCCCAAATGCCTCTGAAGGACACCAGGCTGGGGAAGGCTGGCACAGATGGTTGCTTCTTATACATTCAAACAACAGTAAGAACCACCAGTATGTGGATACATTTAAGGAGTAGTCTGTGCAAATGTGTTCATGACTGCTTTGGTCATGACTCACTGGGTCTCCTTACAATACAGGGAATATGCTTTATTGTGAAACTGGCCAATTTTCATGGTAATTAAAGTGCGAGCTGGCATTGAAAGAGAGCTGTTGGAAGTATGTTCCTCACATTGAGGAAAACCTATTTTAACACATATTCTTCTAAAGCTTCTGTTCAAATCAGCAAGCACCACGTTCCCATAATACACACCCACATGTTCTGAACCTGTATCCCCAGTCCTCGGCTTCAGTCAATCACCATGAAGCAGAAAGTGTAGAGTCAGTCCTTGAGAAGGCTGCATTAGCAATTTGGCTAGGAAGCTGAGCGTTCAAGCATGAGGCAGAAGTTTGGCAGTCCCTAAAAGGCGACATAGCTAGATGGAAAGTTGTCAGCTTCTCCACAGCAGGTATTTAATATAGGAATCAGCCTAGCCATACCTGTGATTCTGGTCAAATCTTGCAACAGCTTGGAAAGGATTACATTTTTGTAAAAATGCAAGTCCAGGAAGCTGTGAGAAATGTGGCTTTCTGGGCAAAATCTTGGGGAAAGATTTCTGTTTTCTTATGGAGCTCAAAGAAGAGAGATGGGGTTGGGAGATGAAACACAGGAAAAAAGCAGAATTCTTGAGGAGTTGAATTCCAGCCATGAAACTCATCCACATGTAGACAAGAGCAGGTTTCTCTGGACATGGGTAATGGGAGTTTTGGACCAGGCAACTCTCCACTGATACATGAGACACAGTGTGATGACAACTATCAAAAACATTGCTGTATTGCCTCACTGCATCAGGGCAGTGACAAAACACATCTGTCCCTTCATCTGAACACATATACACATGTTAGGATCCCAACATCATTGTGGAAACCAAGTGCAGAAGTGAAGGTGCAATCCAAGCAGTGGGTTCTACTGATCTCACTGTTAACAGTAGCTACATCTGTATACTGGCTGAGGTACCTGTCAATCTGCTTGGGAAATCTATTTATCTGCAAATAGAACTTTTTATGTGATTTGGATCTCTGATAGAGCAGGGTACATAATTGTTCAGAGTTCTACTCACATTCTAGAAACTACAAGAAGTTACTTCAAGTAACCTTTGTAGACCTCACCAGTTCAACGCAGCAAGGTCTAAACTGAGTGGGGCAGGAGAAGACATAGGGAAGGGGTCAGTGTACATAACTTGTCTTTCTAACTGTTTATTTATTTAAACATTTATATGCCATCTTTCACTATCACATCTCAGGACAGCTTACATGATTAAAACCAATAAAAATAATAAGACAATGCAATAAAAATACCATTTGTTGTTGCTGTTATTGCTGTTAGTCGCGAAGTCATGTCAAACCCATCACGACCCCATGGACAACATTCCTCCAGGCCCTTCTGTCCTCCACCATCTCCCGGAGTCCACTTAAGCTCACTCTGATTGCTTCAGTGACTCCATCTAGCCACCTCATTCTCTGCCGTCTCCTTCTTCTTTTCCCCTCAATTGTTCCCAGCATTAGGCTCTTCTCCAGTGAATACTTCCTTCTCATTAGGTGGCAAAGTATTTGAGTTTCATCTTCAGTATCTGGCCTTCTAAAAAGAAGTCAGGGTTGATCTCTCTAGGACTGACCAGTTTGATCTCCCTGCAGTCAAGGGACTCGCAGGAGTCTTCTCCAGCACCACAATTCAAAGGCCTCAATCCTTTTGTGCTCAGCCTTCCTTATGGTCCAATTTTCACAGCCATACATTGCAAATGGGAAAACCATCGCCTTCACTATATGCGCAGTACCAAAAAAAAAAAAAAACCCAATACAAATTAATCAAATCAAAACAAAAGCAACTGTGAACCACTAAAAATGCTAATTTTTAAAATAACAATTAAATAAAAAGGTTTTAACCTGGCACCAAAAAAGAGTATAGGTTCGGTACCAGACAAACCTCCCTGTGGAGCATATTCCATAATCAGAAAAATTATAATCCTTAATAAGAATTTCAATTCTTCTACCAATTTCCCACATCCATTTGTGGGTTGGACTCCATTGATCAGTTCCCTTTGTTGCAACTCTGAGTCCAAATTCCTAGCAAGGGTACCCAGTGTTCATGGGGTACTTGATGCAGAAGAATTCTGCCAGGTGTGCAACCTCCATTCCATGAGCATCCATGCACTTTCTATCAGCTAGGTTCACTTTCTAAGATCAAGCTGAGTGTGAGAGAAAGTCCATGAATGCTGGAGAGATGGTTTCATCGCAATCTTTACTTAGGCAACCACTTGAGAATATCATCTGTCTATCCCGATGTATGTGTGTATGCGTCTATGTGCACTCACACGCACACATATGGATGTGTGAATACTCTCTGTGATGAGCTTCATGGCCAACAACAGTATTAACAGTGAACCTTGTGGAATGCCACATAGCAGATCCCAGGAAGATGACATAGTCTCTCCTAAGCTCCCCTTTGGATTCATATCATATGCCAAGGGATGCAAATCCATGGAGAGACTCCCCACAGATGTTTTGGCTGTCTAAAATGATCTCCTGCCTGAAGGGTGCTCTCACTGACCCTCTTAGCACCAAATTATCTTCCTCTCTCCAAGCACACTGATTTCCCACCACTTCTGCTATGGCAGCTGCGGCTGCCCCTCCTGCCATCTGCTTCTGTTGCTGCCTTTGTTGTTGATTGCTAGCAGTGAGGAAAGAGCTGGCTGTCTCAGGATTCATGGCTGAGGAGGTAAAGAGAAGGCTTCCCCTGTCCTCCCTCAGAGATCTTTGTTGCTGTTTCTGCACCTCTGCTGTCTGCATGGAAAATGGCAAACTGTGTCAGTCACTGAAGAAGGGAGTATCTATGCATTTGCACATTGATTTGTCTGTGCACGCATGTGTCCTGAAACCAAACCAATGCCACATGGAGCTCTGGGGGCCAAAAAGGTTGTGCATATCTATTCTAGCATCAAAATCATTAATGGGTCCAGCAGAATTGATGAGACACTCACTTTGCCAATCTCCAAAGATCATCTGTTAATATTACAGAAGTGATCTTCTGTTTTCTGACTTTATATTTGTTGTACAAGTACCTTCACAGCTTTCTACACCCATGAATGAGTAAGGCTGCATCATCTTAATATACATTCTGTGCTAGTAAATAAAGCTTGTCCCATATAATACAGTCTTGGATGCCAGTCAAAAGCTCCCCTCTGCCTATTCATGTATCCTTGAAATGTGTGAAGGAAAAACATGTGTGATGCCTTCAATCCCCCTCGTGCAGCTTGTCCTTTTTCAAATAGAAGGTATTATCTGTCACTGGAAATTCCTTATCCCATGTGTGAGGATTCTTTTAAGTAAATAAACACCCCCATGCCTGCATACCTTAGCGCTTGTTGATTACTGCTACTATTACTGCTACTACTATATTTATACCCACCTTTCTTCCCATTTGCAAGGAAGCCAAAGGATATCTATGTAGGAAAATCCACTTTCCGTATTTTTACTGTGACACATGAACAACAGTTTTCTAGAACCACATTCTGAACTGCAAGTTTCAGTCCTTTGTGGGTGTACAAAAACAATTTTAAGATGCTTGTGAATGAGGAACAGAATCAGTTAGCTCATCACTGATGCCTTAGCACCTTCATATGCATTACATGAGGCGTGATAAAGCTGTATCATTTACACTTTTTGGCATGAGTCTTGAACATTAGAGTAAAACAACTTTCTGACAGAAGTTTTGTGTGATTTCCCAAATAGTTGGCATTGAGAATGGAACTTGCTTTGATGCTTTCCTCTCATCTCCCTGCTCATGTCATGGCTTGCTGCTCTTCCCATTTAACCTAATGTTCCTTATCCCTCCCTCTCTGCTTCTCCCCATTCTTGCAGGATTATGCCCCAAGGCCCCAGTCTATTCAACAAACAACTTTATATCCTACCATTTCTGACTTCCATGGTATTCAATATATCCTGCTAGTGGCTCCGCATTACTCTGCTGTGGAGCTTGCAGTTACCATAGTTTGCAAGTTCAAAACATGCATGGAGGACAGATCCATCAGCAGCTAATGGCAGGGATGTTCAAACATTGTAAAATCGAATCTGTCTGTGTTTGGTAGGTTGACAGGCCCCTTTCATTCTGCCACCCATTCACTGATGGAAGCAGATTTTGCACAAATGCACTTGTGCAAGTTTGCACTTTTGCCTCTTCATACGCCTCAGAATGTGCAGATCTCCCCCCTCCCGCCATGCTTATTTACATGCTTCTACTTAGGAAAATATGTGAATTTGGGCCAATTTTATAATTACCTTCAATGTTTAGTGATTAAATTTGCATCAAACTATAGAAAGCTTATTGGAAAAGGATCCACAATCTGTGCAATCAACTCAGGAAAAGATGGTAGACTGGAATCTATGGCTTATATTCTCAAAAATTCAAATTCATTTCAGGTTGGATATCAGGAAGTACTTTTTAGTGGTTAGGACCCCTAGGATATGGAATGAGCTTCCAAGGGAGGTGGCTGGAGCCTCATCAGCAAGGGTGTTCAAGGAAAGATTGGGTAATCACGTGTTGGGGATTACATGAGCAGTGCCAGCTGGAGCCAGGAGTCAGACTAGATGGCCTGGAAGGCCCCTTCTGTCTTGATTTGTTTCTATGTTTCTATTTCAGACTGCTGCATCTTTCTCTGACATCCCTAGCTAACACCCATGTTGGCTAACTAAGCAGAGACAATATTCCTCTAAGCAGCAGGTGCGGCAGACCAGGGCAACCTCAAAATATTTCCCTCCCTGGGGCAAAACAGCAGCCCTGTCCCAACAAATTTAAGGTGTGAAATATCTCAAACCAACCAAGTTATTCTGGCATATGAGACAAATAATCCCACAAGACCTTCTCATTATCCCTAGCACTAAAGATACAACAACAATAAATGGGATGACTAACAATTTGCTGCACTTTCACGACACCCAAAATCTTCAAGGTATTACCTTGCTATACTTAACATTAGGACTGGCCCTACTGGGAACAACAGCAAGTGAGGGCTATTGTCTCTATACATCACTTGCAGGTTTCCCAGAGGACATTAGAAGATATTGGTTGCCTTATACCTGCTTTCCCCAAAGTGATTCCTTCTAGATCTCTGGAACTACAATTTTCTCCTTTCCTAACTATTGGCCATGTTGGTGGAGCTTGAAGGGAATTGAAGATACCAGATTGAGGAATGCTGTCAACCTAGACTTAGCTTATGATTGTTAAATCATAATTATTATAATTATTATTGTAATTATGATGTTATGAAACATGGTGCCCTGGATTTGTTTTGGACTACAGTTCCCAAAGTTCCTGTCCATTAGCCATGATGAATGGGGCTGATGAAAACTGAAGTCTGAACCATGTGGAGTGGACAAGAAATGATGTTTCTCTGCAGTAATTCTGCAGGGGACTTTCCTGCACCCACCTGGGAAGCTTCTATATGCAACGCCATTTAGCTGTAGTCCTTCTGTCTAATCACCTCTGAAGAGAAACCACTGGAATAGAGGGGCCCTTATATTCTTCACTATTGTTATGTGAGTTTCCACACTACCTTGGACTACATGGACAATGTATTCTATTGTTGAATTGTAGAATATATGCGTCGTTTAAATAAAAAATTAACAGTAAGTTTTTTTGAAAAACATATTTCATGGTAGTGAAACAAATCTTCAATGAGGTCTAAAATTACTTACAATGTAACTGTTGTAGTAGAAAAGCCAAGGCAAAGCAAGATTGAAACCTAAAGCATGTTTTTATATATTAATTACTTTTACATCTCAGGAGGTCAGAGTAATGTATGTATTTCATCGTCTCAACAATCCTGCAAGGCCAATTAGTCTGAGAGGTAAGTTCAAGGTCATCCAGTGAGTCTCATAACTAAATGGGTTTTGAAACCCAGATCCCCCCCGCATGGTCCTACTCAGAAGCTTGTCCCACTGAGTTCAGTGAGGGTTCCTATCAATTACATAGCTAGATTTCCGCACCACACTGTAACCATTATACCACGCTTGCTTTGTTGTAGTATTTATGTTTAGCAATTCCAAATTTGTTGTTGATGAACACAGAGAATGTTGTGAAACAGCATATTGTGGAATTCTTCTCTAATCCCATCATACTACAAGCTTTCAGTAAAAAAAATAATTCTTAATTTCTATATTAAGCATACATGCACACCTTACACCTGCAGGATTTGTTTTCCCCCTACATTTTTTATTTTTTAAAGGAAAAAAGGCAAAATTTTCAGTTCTGCTTCAGGAAACATTGCCTTGGAAACTGCTTGTTTGCTTGTTCACTGAGTAGCATAGAAAGACAATGCAACAAAACAGGGCAGTCAGAGCTGAAGCTAAGTGCATACTTTTACGTAAATATCATACACAGTAAAGCCAAGGTCTAGGTTATATTCCTTTCCTTGCTCTCCAAAATGAAGCAATGTATTTTCCATAATGTGCAAAGTGATGTGGTGATTATGCAGATTGAAATGTGTTAATTTACCATGCCTGATTTGTGTCATTTCCAACAGGTGTTTTCTTCATTGTACCTGTCAAGAACTGAAGACAAAAAAGCATCGAGCAGTCCAAAGTATATTATTTTCATTATTATCATTATTATTATTACTACTACTACTTCCACCACTACTACTAATTGCCATGATTATATGAATAAAGATTAATATTTGGAAATATTCTCTCATATTGGACTCCAGTCAACAATATTAAGGAAAGTGGTAATTTCATGACCTCAGGTCACCTGAGCTGATCAAAGCCAAGCAGAGCTGCCTTCCTCAAGCTGGCTGAGGGTACACCAAGAGCGGTAGGCCAAGATATCTGTAGAGCATTAGGTTCGGGAGGTCTGGAGAAGATGATAGCTTAAAATTGCTAAGTTTTCAGGCTGAAATTTACATTTCAGCCACTTTACAGTGAGTACTAACAAATATTTTAAACGTTATTTTTTTTTTCTAAGAAAGTTTGAAAAATAAAAAACCTATCTTGGTCAATGAGCAGTCTCGTTGGTCTCTTGCCTTTTTCCCTGGTCCATTAACAATCCAATTGCACGCATGTCTACTCCTAAGACTCAAGTTGGGTCTTGCACCAAGTCAAGCTGGTAAAGGATTGAAGCCAGCTGCAATGGGGGTGGGGTGAATTCAGCCTTCAGAGTCCCAGTTTGAAGGTTGCAGATCCTTTGAGCTGGGGCTCCAAATAATCCTCTTTTCTCTCAAGACAACATTGGGAGGACATAAGATGAGCCTGGATGATTCCCAGGTTGTGTAGCACTGTGGGATTCTATAAAAAGCACAACTGTGTATGTATTACAAAACATCTATTCTAAACCACTGGTAAAGCTGAAACTAAGCTGGCATTTGTATTATACAGCAGAGAAGTCATCTGAATATACAGAGGACAAGAGGGATCTGCAAAAACAAGAATTGCACTGTCAAGTCTTCTAGGTCAGTGTTCCAGCCAGCCATGTCCTTTTCTGTAATGCACCATTCCATTCTCCTGTACTACCATTTTTTCATTCCCCCTGCCAGCAACACTCAGTCAATGTTTCATGGCCACTAAGCCCATTCAGAATTCACTTGGCTTTTGCAGTGGGCTTCCCCCTTTGGACTCCCCCCCACCAAGATTATTTCTAAATCTGCAAAATTTGTGTATCTCTGAAGCTTTCGTATAATTTTCTGTGTCTCTGTCTCTGTCTAGTGAATTAGAGGTTTCTGGGGAAACACCAATGCTGCCATCTGGTCCAGAATTATTGGATGAATTTCAGTTATTGCGGCCCGATGATGTGGACAAGGTGCTTGGACGAGTACGTCCCACCACTTGCCTATTGGATCCTTGCCCATCTTGGTTCATAAATAATTCCAAGCACGGGATTGGGATCTGGATCTTGGAAGTGGTTAACGCTTCTCTGAGGGAGGGTCGGGTGCCTGCCCCTTTAAAGGAGGTGGTAGTCCAACCGGTCCTGAAGAAAGCGTCACTGGATCCAGAGATGGCCGCTAACTATAGACCAGTGGCCAACATCCCGTTTCTGGGCAAGGTGTTGGAGCGGGTGGTGGCAGGACAACTCCAAGCACTCTTGGATGTAACTGATTATCTGGACCCATTTCAGTCCGGCTTCAGACCCAGGTACGGTACTGAATCTGCCTTGGTCACCCTGTACGATGACCTGTGCAGGGAGAAGGACAGGGGGAGTGCATCCCTGTTGGTTCTCCTGGATCTCTCAACGGCTTTCGATACCATCGACCATGGTATCCTTCTGGATAGGCTAGTAGGATTGGGGGTCGGAGGCACTGCTTTGCAGTGGTTCCACTCCTATCTGAATGGCCAATTCCAGAAGGTGGTGCTGGGGGACTATGGCTCTGCACCATGGCAGCTATGCCATGGAGTACCGCAGGGTCCATTTTGTCCCCTTTGCTGTTTAACATCTACATGAAACTGCTGGGAGAGGTCATCAGGAGGTGTGGGCTGCGGAATCATCAGTACACTGATGATACCCAGCTCTACCTCTCGTTTTCCACCAATCCAGGTGAGGCAGTGGCTGTACTGAACCGGTGCCTGGCCGAGGTAATGGGCTAGATGAGGGCCAATAAACTGAAGCTCAATCCAGACAAGACGGAGGTCCTGTTGGTTGGCGGATCAGGCTTCGGAGAGGGTGGATTTAACGTAGTCCTGAATGGGGTTGCACTCCCTCTTAGGGACAAGGTCCACAGCTTGGGAGTGCTCCTCGACCCGGAGCTTCCAATGAAAGCTCCGG